>NW_022170596.1:30900463-30918102 GCF_008802855.1 Photinus pyralis | reverse complement strand
AAACAAAGAACCACGATAAATACAAGTAACACAACATGCACCACAAAGACAGGTCCACCCAATAAAGTTACACGCCCTAGCACAGTTAAAAAACACAATACTTTTACTTCTCAGAAACAACCCACTCGTATTCAACCGAAGCGCAAAAATCTAAACAGCACTACTAGCTCACAAAATACTGTAATATCTCCACCAAAAACCCAAGCAACCTCACAAATACAACCTCAAGAACAAAGAAACACCATAAATACAAGTAACGCAACATGCACTACAAAGACAGGTCCACCCAATAAAGTTACACGCGCTAGCAGAGTTAAAAAACACATAATTCCTTCTTCACCGAAGCACACCACTTTATCACAACCCACTCGTATTCAACCCAAACGCAAAAACCTATACAGCACTACTAGCTCACAAAATACTGTAATATCTCCATCAATAACCCAAGCAACCTCACAAATACAACCTCAAGAACAAAGAAACACCATAAATACAAGTAACGCAACATGCACTACAAAGACAGGTCCATCCAATAAAGTTACACGCCCTAGCACACTTAAAAAACACAATACTCCTTCTTCTCAGAAACAACCCACTCGTATACAACCGAAGCTCAAAAACCTTAACAGCATCACAGGCTCACAAAATACTGCAATATCTCCACCAAAAACCCAAACAACCTCACAAATACGACCTCAGGAACAAAGAAACACCATAAATACAAATAAAAAACACAAAACTCCTTCTTCACAGAAACACACCACGTTATCACAACCCACTCGTATTCAACCCAAACGCAAAGCCAAAGAAACATTTACACAATAAACTCCATTTTATAAAATTACAGGAATTATTATAATGATTTTTTTTGTTTTGTTTTGTTTTCCTCTTTCCTTTTTTTTTTTTTTTTTTTTTTTTTTTAAGGACCCTACATAACTTCACCAGACACAGACACTAATTGTTACTTGATTTTATCCGTGCGATTAGTTAACCAGGCTAGACCTGAGTTCTCACTAGATACACTGACCATAATAATAATCCTTTATTTACTCAACAGAAAGACATAACCTTTCCAATTTCAGAGCACAAAACTACATTTTACAACTTGCAAGAGTACAATAAAGTTAAAAATAAATAAAAAATAAAAAATATGTATGATGGCTGTTTAAAAACAGTTCGCCGTCGGGGGCCTGGCATTTCGACCAATGAGGCGCTTATTCGTAGTGAGGCCGGTGTTGAAACTCCTTCCCTGACGTTCGTAACACAGATTAGGATTATATAGCTGATCCGTGCGGAGTACAGCTGGTGGGAGGACCATGTTAAATCTGATTGAAAGCCGTAACTAGAACGTGCGCAAACATGAAAGTTATTTATCAAACGTTGTAAAATTGCTGCTTTCCCGCATGTTATAAGGGTGGCACGTATAACTCTGTAACTGGAAGGTCATCGATAACCAAAATCGCATGCCGCCTAATGTGGGCTGTGGTAGGTATCCTCATCCTTGTCTGGCACGTTGTTTTGAAAAACGCATAAACGGCTGATACAAGGTATGAAGTACTAAGAGGCATTAACGAAGCACTAACGATCGCAGTCGGTTTATGTCGTTAGTGCTTCCAACAAGGGTTGGAAGCCAGCACTTTCTTAGGGAGTGTCGTTTTCTCGACAACGTCTGCTCGAGCTGATGCAAGATATGAAGCACTAAGAGGCACTAACGATCGCCGTCGGTTCAGTCGTTAATGCTTCGAACAAGTTTAGGAAGTCAGCACTCTCCTAGGGGGTGTCGTTTCCTCGAAAACGGCTGGTCAGACTCATGCAAGGTATGAAGCACCCACAGGCACTAAACAAGCACTAACGATTGACGCCGGTCCTATCGTTAGGCATTCCATTGATCGTGCTCACTTTACGGATCTTTAAGGTGACACTGACAGTGGCAATTAAGTAGATGCTTTACTTCATACGACAGACTACTACAAAATTAACGTGAAATTAATTAAATACTATTGCGCGTTCGCACCTCCAGATATAGTATGGTGCTTATGGACTTACAATGCCTGCATGCCAAACGTGACAATGCCAGTTTGGCATCATTACGGCGACAAACAAGGATAGCGTTATTGAAGAATGACGCAAATTAGTAAGAGAGGCATTTAGTCCATAAGACCCCCTACTGCATCAGCTGAAGGTGGAATGTTGAATTTGATTTTATTCATCAACTGTAGTTGACGATGGTTCATTCATACATATATCTAAATCCAAATACAATTGCTCGTATTCTGGTTGAATAAGAGAACCAAATTCGGTTTCGTAATCTACAATGTATTGCTTCAAACTGCTGTCAACCGCTTCATGCGTTAAACCTTTGGGGGAGCTTTGCAGTGTTTGTATGACGTCAACGCAGCACTTAGTTATCTGATCACATGACCAGTCTTCATCCGCCTCAGTCGAACACTTTTTAATTCCATCAAAACCATCCTCCAAAAACGAGAAAACTTCAATGTATTTTAAATTCAATCTCTTTTCAATTTCCATCAAAGTGATTCCAAATTGCGAGGAAGCCGAAACTGTACGTCCTATCAGGTCCACGAAACATTTCTTATTCTTATATTGTCCATCTGCGTTCGGTTTCTCACTATTGAGCATTTGTATAATGCCGTTGTGCATCTCCTTCATTATACCCTCGTATTTAGTATGTAATCCGGTAACCTCGTCTAGTAATTCATAATTTGAGTAAGTAATACGCTTACAGTCGTTTTCTGCAACTTCTCTAAGCTCTCCTTCACAATTGGCTGAAATATCCTTAAAAAGATTACCGTGTGTGCCTATTAACGTGCCAACTACTTACTTGGATCAGAAACAGCGTAAAGAATATAACGGTCGATTTCATGGCGTTTCAAGCATGGAAAAAGTACACTTTGCCTTAGTTGATAAACCACAGTTGACTGAAGTCTACATTTTCCGTTTATTGTACTAATGTATGCTACAGTAAGAGCAAATATTTGATAACAGATACATACTGACGCCATATGCGGCTCTACAAATAATTGAAAGTCTTTCGAGAACTTAGGTGATCTTTTGACCCTAAATATGGTCCTTGGTTGGACTAGACCTAGATTTTTCGTTCGAAATTTAGCGCAGATATGTTAATCACATCGTGTTGTTCCCACGTTCCACATTTGACTCTCGCACCTATTTGTACTAGCTTTGCAGGCATCAACGAATTTATAAGCGTTTATTTCTTCTCCTGGGAATATGCGTAGGTTTTGCGTAACCAATAGCACGGAAACCTTAAGTTTCTTCATAAGTTGGTACTCATTAGTACCGTCTTTCCGACAGAAGCAGTTTATACATAATTTGATATCATGTGTGTTTCCTACTCCGCATAGATATAAAGTAACTAAATAACAAAAATCAAGAAATCAGAGTATCGGAGTAAAACACTGCAATGGAACTTCCTGTTACCAAGTAGAGTCCTATGTAGATATATAAAACGATATACATTTTGCTTTATGTGTCGTTTCATTATCATTGCTTAATGTTTATGTAACATATTTGTCTGCAACATATCTTATCTATAAAGAATGTACTCCAAACAAATTATTTTTACTTGTTTTTCAAGCAGTGGACTAAATAATATCGGAGATTTTTTTTAATAATAGTTATTTATTATACAAAACGATAAAGGAAAATTTTAACCATTGAGTGAAAGATGTTAATTCACGAGTGGCTGCGAATTAACTTTCACGAGATGGTTAATTTCCCTTTATCGTCGTGTATAATACAAAACTTTATTTTATAGCAGAAGCCATATAAACCATTGTAAAGCTTCTGATTCAATTCTGAATTTAATTTAGAGACGTCAAAAATAGCAAGCTTAGGTTTTGCCTTCGCGATCGTTTCCATAGAAACAGAATTGTCTCATGTTCTGGGCGTTATTTTATACTAGAATGCACCGTCATTTGTGTCACTTTATCTATCCTTACGGTTAAAGAACGGCTTAGCCTACTCATTCAAACCTATTAAAATGTCTATTTAACATATGCTATAAAATAAAATATATATTTTGATCTGCAGTAGGTTCATTCTCCTTTTCTTACCTCCCATCCTCTTCTTACCCCAACGTATTCTATGTCTATTCTAATAATAATAATATGAATTAATTTGTATTACCATAACATTTTACTAATTTCACCACATATTTTACTAAATCCATCCAAACAGAGATACATGAAAAAAAAGTGAGTTCAAATCTCTATTTAGTAGAAGAAAAAGAAAAACTTATGAATAACAAACTAAGCATAAAAGAAAATTAATTTTTTATTTGACACCATCTAATGGAACAATTACGAAATATCTTCGGTGTCGTTAGATAATCATTGGAATCGTTTAAAGAGATATATGTCAACCTCACGCTAAACTATCAAACAATTATTCATAATAGTGTAACGGGAGGCCGTTGGCGGATTTTATTTCATTCGAATTTTATTTCATTTTTTTTAGATATATTGATATTTCGTGGTGTTCTTTTGGAATTTATCCGTGTAGGGGTGGGAAAGATTACCCTACCGCAGAGGACACAGCGTGTCGTAGCCGCAACCCTAGTGCTGGACTTTGGAACCCGAATAGTGTTTGTGGATATACAAGATTTTGACTTCTATTTTTACCGATTAGGACGTCTTTCCGATTGAGAAACGATTGCACATGCTAGTACCAAAGCACCAGCCGGAGATCTACTCCCCAGATTTGGAACAGTGTTGCGAGGGGAGTTGGGTACTCGCGATATGTAAGGATTTTTGTATAGCAGGCACCCAGGAATGGTGAAGATCCTGGCACCGTAGGCGATGTAGTAGGAGAACCCCCATTTTAAGTCCAGCCAGCACTTCTTGTCTGGGGTATCTAGAGAAGTTCCAAGACGCTATAGTAAAAATAATACATGGTGAAGATGAGATATAAAGGTTAATGTCATTGTTTGGCAGGATTTCTTAAATTTTTGTCGATTTTGTATGTGGACGAGTGGTAAGAAATACGGTCCAGCCTTTTTGAATACGTGTGAAACCTTGGGGAGCCCGTAAGTCGTCGGAGATGGCGTTAATGCTTTGGAGAACAGGGGAATTTTGTTTATTTTGCAGTCGTGGTTATCGAGCCTGCTATGTAGCGTTAGATTTGATGATTCAACGGAAAATTAATAATAATAATAAATGCCTTTATTTCATTACCTTGCATAAATATATGTAAAACAAAAACAAAAAGTTGTAACGTTTACTTACGACAATGTAAATTACGTATAATAATGCCCTGGCGAGAGGATGAAAGAAAAAGTATGAAGAACAATACAGAAACACACAGTGGGAATAAAGAATATTAAGAGTAAATAAAATAAAACTGGTACCAAACGAAACTTGGCATTATCTCTTAGAGCGACACATTAATGTTTGCTTGAATATTCTTTTAAACGGTTTCATGTGAAGCGATGTAAGCGAACTCGGAAGACTATTATAAAGATTGGCAATTTGATAACTGAAAGATCTTTTAAAAAGAGACGTTCTGTGTTTAATAATTGATAGGCTTCCTTTGAACCTAATATTCACATGATGTACGTCCGTTCGGTACGAACTTTTATTGTACAGGTAAGCAGGGGTTACTTCGCGTGGAGTAAATTTATAGGTATCAGGCGTAGTGATTGGACGGAAAAATTAGTTTTATTAGTGCAAAAAAATATATTATTCGCGTCGAACCACGAGGCGTTGAATCGTGAGCGAAGTTGAGTCAAACACTATCAACTAACGCAGGGTGTATTTTAATTATGTTAGAAAAACATACATTGAACCGCGAGTGAACTCAAGTCAGTCACCGCGAATATATCACAAGGTGGTGTATTGTATTATTTGAATTCGCCAGTGAAGTTAAGTCAACCTCCTATAATTTATCGCAGGGGTGTTTTTAGGTATTGGAGTGACCCTGAATGCGTGTTTTGCTTGCGTTCCAGGGCAGTTCCAATTTCAACGTCGAAGTAATAAATAGTTCGCGCTGTTATAAATTGTGTAGTACATGCACAAAGACGATTTTAAGTCAAAATTCAGATCAGTCAGTCAGATCTGTAGGGTAAAAGGCAATAGGGTGATAAATCGACTAATCTATGTCGACGTACTAATCGATTTGCGAGTTTCGATTCGACTACACGAAATCAACAATACCACTCATGTTATGGGAAGAATTATACCTGCATGTTGTAACAATTTTAGGAAATTTATTAAAACGTAATGTTACGCCTATGTTTGTAAAGATTGAATTTATCGAGCTTTTGGCGCGAGGATTTCCCAATGCATAGAATCAATCGATTTTAAGAGAGCGGAAAGTAAAGTCCTATTCTGGCGCTCTCCAGATATCAAACATTTATAGACCGATTGTTCAGTTTTTTTTTATAATTTAAAAATTCAGCTTTTGAGCTATTTTTTTGGCAAAGAAGGGTTTGAAACCGTAAGTTCATTTTCATTTTATTTCAATAATTAATTATGGTAATATTTTAGCTTCTTATTCTGGTTATTGTTAATTGTTATAACTACCTCATCGTAATATACCGAGCATCAGACCAATCGCCTCGCCAGTGCAAATCAAGGACGTTTTACCTAACCATCCACCCAGAACCAACAGGAAGAAGACCAGCCACTAACAACCGCAAGTAGCCTAATTAAACTTACGAGTAGCAAGTTAACAGCAATTCAATAAAGAAAGTTAGCCGGTGCATGTGTGTACATTATTTTATCTTCGATATCAGAACAGTTTTATTGTTCATTTCCTTTTTGATATCGAAATACGGCACAATGTTACCTGATCTAAATTACACATGCAATTATCGTCATCTGTTTTTAATGGGAAGAAGGATATAGAAAGGATTTAATCGGTAAGATTCCAACCGAAGATCCATATAGCAAAGAGCAGAGTTAAATAAAAATTTCCTTTTAAAAAGAGGCCTGAAAGGAAAAATGTGTGACTATTACCAACCTAACTAAAGTAATAATCATTAGACCAATAAAACGGAAGAAAGGTAAACTTATTTTATAAAGCTAGCTAGAGAATAAGAGGGTAAAATGTGAAACGAAAAGAAAATAATGAGTTCGTAAAAGCAATTTAAATACGACGCGAACACGCTACTCAACTTTTCAGTTTTCTTTGCAGCGCACTCTACAAGTTAAACGTTGTGAGAAAAAAAACACTTTCAGGTCGCGCGATTACGAGCGCAAGGGTTTATTGTTCCAAAAATTAGGAGAAGTTTCGCAAACAAAAATTAAAACTCAACAATCGCAGCCGTACCTACGCATATACTTACCGTTCTCAATGTAGTAAGACGTTTCGTTGTAACGATCATCCGTAAAGCCAGGCCGTTTGGCTTTGAGAGCTTTGGTTTCTAGCTTCGCCTGCAACGAAAAAAACCGCATTACTTAACTGCCTTACAGTAAATCGCACTTTAAAATTGTGAAAATCAACATCTGTCACATTTGTAAAAATATTGGCTTTGCGGTACGTGTTCCCTCTATTTTGCAATTTCAATTTTGTAGCACATTGCAAAATGCATCATTCCGAATAATGCACAATGGAAATGAAAATGAAGAATGAAGTCGTGTTTGCATTTCATTTTAGCCACATCTACAAATGCGACATAAACTTGTAGTTCCGACTAATTTATTTGTAATTAGCGAGATTAATCGCCTATTAATTTATTACATCCGAGTAGCTTGTGATTTAAAAAGTCCCAAAGATAATTTACACCTTCAGATTACTATCTAAATTTATCCAAAAAGCTCGTGTATTTTACTGGTGGTTTATTGCAGGTACTGTAAACAAAAGAGTAAGTGGGCAACAAGATATTTTATTAATAAATATATAACTAGTGTAAACTTACGTTCTGATGCGCTCTGATCCTTTGTAAATTGTTTTTTTGTACAAAATTATTTGCGTAACGTGAACGCGCTGGGCTCAATATAGGGTTAGTAAATAGCAGTTTATGTTCCGAATGGCTTGGTAAATTTTTCCGAAATTCTAGGTAAATAGCGTGGTCGGTCACTGTTTATTTAAAAGTTTTGTTGTAATACAACTAAACAATTAACTTCGAAACTAGCCTCCGCTCTACACTTCAGGCGATCGTCAGAACTAAAGGTTAATACAGTTAAAATGTTAATTTGTACGAATTAATTAGGGATGATGGACACGCCAAATTATTATTAACCCTTCATTATACACTCCATATGCATGATTTGGGATGATTAAAATTGTGACGGGGCATTTTATTTTTATCTCTCAGCAATTGGGCGTTCCAGAATAGTTAAATGGCATTTTATACCAACACAATAAAATAAAGACTCAAGCTTTTGTCATTTGGAAAACTGTATGCTCAAATATATTATTCAAAAGCATGATTCAGGGCATTAGTAAGAACCAATTTTTCGTAGCCCATCTGACAAACTGTGGTCAAATTGCTACTAACCTCATTAAGGACCGTATCGAATGGTGGACTCATAGTGTTCCAAAATTACTGGTTTTAACCACAGAATCGACACACAGGTGTTCCTGAATAATTACTCAACGAGTCGTTTGCATTGTACGAACTGCCTTTGATGCCTTAATCTAAGCATAAACCACACACCGCGCGCCCGCATATAAGCCAAGGTGCTTGAAACCGTGTTCGGTTTCTACGGACATGGACAATGGTTCCGAGTTTTCTGACACTTATTTAGGTGGATGCCTACTAAGCATTTTTTACACTACTTGCACCACGTCTACGCCCCGAGTCTTTAATTTTCGGTCTACTACGAACAAATTGATAAATGACAGTGCTCGGGACCGATTGGCAACGGGAAGGCGGACTTTTAGTATGGCCTGCGGCTTACAGAACCAAAGTTTGAAGCTCAATGGCCCCACTGACAGTAGTAGTGAAAGAGTCTGTTTCTTACAGAACCAAAATTTAAGGTCCAATCCCGGCCTTACTGTCAACTGCAGTAACTTTTTACACCTACCTTAAACCAGTAAACATTTATTTGAAACACTTTAATTCATATTCATGAAGTGATAAAATTAAAATATAAAGTTTCGAAGAACTTCGGTAGTTCGCGCACCAACGGTGGGCTTTCAAATTAAACGCAAAATTAATTAAAAAAAAACTTTTATTAAAAAATATAAAAACAGAATTACAACTCAATAAACTGTACGGTTACGGTTACAACGGCGGAACGGTCAACTCGCCCGCCACCAAAGAATACTGCAACCTTGTCCCTGGTCAAGGTCGGGGGGTAGGAATGGTTTGGCGGAATGATCTCTGAAGCCTCGGGAAAACTCAATCAGTAACCGACAGCTCCTGGTGACCGAGTTCACCAAATGGCGGCGGTCACTTCGAACTAGTTGTCAGGTTAATATAGTCATCGCAAATATCTATCTAACATTTATAAAATGCCCTCTGGGGCCTTTATTTTGAATCCGACGCAAAAAGTGGATGACTTTTTTGTAGATCTCATCAAGACACGCCTTTTTTGTAATTAACATTTTTCACTCATGCTTACTTTTCGAGAAAAATGCAAATTTAGAAAAAATAAAATAAATAGTTTAACTTTAACAATTCAAAACTTCTCAAAAACTAAGAAATTCACAAAAAATCTATAATGAACTTTTTTGTAGAGTTGTTTAAGCCATTTTTCCAGTGTATGCGAAAAAAATTTGCGGAATTAACAAAATCAGACTCAAATACGCGAGGGTCAAGTGATGGTTTCAAGAAAACAAAATTGAATTTGTACTCATGAATCAATTTATGAAAAGTATCAAAATTTACTACGGCACTTACAAATGTAACTCATGGCAACAGCCAAAAGATCACCCCTAAACAACGGCCTTGCCTTTTATAAAGCTCGGCTCTTTCATGGAGGGATCGACGGTTTTTCCACCTGACACAGCGTATTCGGTTGTCTATATCCAAAAATGAATAGGGGGTTTATTACAATCATTATCATTAGTTCAATATCAAAAATCATTAAGAAATAGACAATAGAAACAAAGGTTAAAACTCAAATTAATGAAGAGCGCTCCATTTGAGACTACTCATGACTTAATCGGATGCTGATTACTACAACACATTTATTTAGCTACTGTTAATTGCACTTACTTGCTTGTCGGAATTGAAAGTTCTAAAGTCGGTAGTCCAATCAATACCTATTGTTGATTGGAATGTCTCAAGTCGGCATAAAGGTCTCAACCTGATGAAGGTGTAAACATGTACGGCGTTGCCTTTTTAACGCTCGTTTTAAATTGACATAGTAAACAAAAACCTGCCCATAATGGCTTAACGGAGCTGAAACTTTACAAAATTATCTTGCTCCAGTCTTTTAGATGACAAGAGTTTTCGGACGCAACAAAAATAATTGAAATATCTTGACGGAAACGATTGCAAACGGCAGATTAATTGCAGCGTTTGTCTACGGTAGCGGCGCGGCGTGTGAAACACAACTCTAGAAATTAAATTAATTACCTTTAGCTTTTGTCTTCAACTTCTTGAGCAACACAAATACTTTCGGCAACGGCAACGGAAACGTTTTTAAATACCGGGTGTTCATCTACAGAGTGATCATAAAAGTCAATTACAAGAGAAGCAAGTAAAGGGAATTAAATAATCCTTTCAGCCGAATTTAGAGTAACTTACTGAATTACTAGATGCTTGCGTATTTGGTAAACTTAATTTCAATTAAAAATAATTGATAGCCGAACAGATAATTTAGCGCGGCTTAATTTTAATTAAATAAAACGCAACGTTAAATTTAATTACGTCGTGTTCCCCAAACCATGCCCCCATACGGCTGCATTTACGCATATCACACCACATAATATTTAATTTCATCAATTAATGATAAGTGAATTTAGCTTGCCTGACTAAGTTACATATTTCTATCCCTAACTGCACTCAACAATGGAACTTTATTGACTGTCCCGTTCTCCTTTTTCATACTCGACCTATTCGTTACATTGACTATCTTCCCAGAGCGCTTTCCTTACAAGTTAAATATCTATTCCGTTTTTATTTATTACCTCCTAAAAACGTGCCCAAGCTTTTTTGTTTATTCAATCAGTCACGTCGCAACCGTGTCAACGAAATATCGTTCGTTTAAACGAAATGACCCATATTAAGATGTAATGTTGCATTCCCAAAATAGAAGCCAGTTTGAAACTCCTTCAAAGAAATTATCCTTAGCCTGCCTCTGTTGCTAGGTGCGGCGCATGAGCGGTCAAAGTCGAAATTACTATGACTATGTACATTAGTCGAACAATATTCGTTTAGTATACAAGATGTCGTCGTACAATCGCCCACAATGAACATGACTGTTAAAAAGGAGCATGTCATTTCGCCAATTTTAATTCTAAGTGTAAGTGATTTTTTTAATTTTGTTAATTTCCGACCGCCTGCGTGTGGAGTATTCTGTCCAAGCAAGTTTTCTTTCAAGGATTTTGTTTTAATTTTGGTTCATGTGTATCGGAATAAACTTTTGTCATTGTCAATCTATTGTGTGTTCATTCGAATTCTTTATGCGACCCGGATAGAGTTCTCATGTCAGAGTTTGTGTAATCATCTTGGGAATTGTTGGAAGTTGATCGACGCCACCTGGTCAATATTCGGATGTTTCTGCTAGCAGATGCCGGATGTGTCCGAGGAGATATAAAATTTTAAGTTTCAATTTTGATTTGTTTTGAGATGGACAGGTGTTTTGTGGGTGGTGTATTGACCGCACGCGATTACACACGGCCATATTTAACATACCATAACAATGTTGAATTAATTCCATTCGCAAAATCGTAAACTACAAAAATTTGCTCGAACTGCAATTTAATCAAGTATATGCGATGTATTAAAATTCTAAGTATTCCTCCAATAATTCCTCTAATGATATTTTAGCATTAAAACTTGGTATGTGAGCAATGCAATTCTCGCTTGTGCCATTTTAAATTGCTTTTAGTGAAATTAATTCCCAGGGTGCCCGTTTAAGTGAAAGAATCGAGTGCAGTTTATGTCGCTATATATTACACTTCAAGTCATTTTAATTTTCAGTTATATCGCCCGATGAGCCACGATCTTATTATCCCCATGCAAAGAATTAATCTTTTTGGCTTCTGACGCTCGATTTAATAAATGCGAAGCTCCGATGTAGCATGTTCCTGTTCGCTTACGCAAAGTAAACGTTATCAATTCCGATTTCCCACAAACTAAATAGAGGGATATGAACTGCACATGTTCTTCAAGTTCCATTAGCATATTGCAAGGCGCAATTCAATCTCGCATCTCCTGAATTTTATTTCATCCAATAAATGAGCATTAATTTAAATGTAACACGTGATACATAATGCACAAATTCCAAGAGCTATTAATATCAATTCGACGGTCACAATCCAAAAGGCAATTATGTGGAACACTGGATCGCAGTGCAACTTGAAACTTTGACCAATGTTCAGTTGGGGCACTTTGTATATCCAAACACAACCTAATATGAAGAGCCCAATGGAGAATACCCAACCGAGCCCGATGTAGGTTCCAGGTTTTACTCTACGCACAAATCTTATTGTGATGAAAACTGTTGAAAACAGCCCTGATAATTATATGTCGTAAAGTTCTAACATCACATTTTCCACTTGTACCTCCAATTATTAGATAACCAGCAATGTGGTACTGACGGGGGCAATACGTCATATACACAATGCCCGTGATGAACGTAAAAAGCGCCATTCCGTAAGCGCAAATCAAAACTACTCTGCAAATACCTTAAAATGACACGTTTGTGAATAGCCCTGAGCTACTGGGTATACCTAACTAGGTCCCCATTTCTGAGCGACATAGTCCGAAAGTGCACCCTCCGACTCCGCTATGTTGTACAGGCGACCGCGTGTTCCTACAGAACATCGTGATGGCGAGGAATGTTAGTCATAAATTACCCACCTTGTTCCAAATTGACAGGTTGATCGAACTGATGGTTTACAGCTGTTAATTCTCGTCTATGTGACATTTGAAAAAAAATGTAATGTCACGACGCGTCTAACCTAAAATTGAATTTCCCCAACCGCACCCTTCAATTTACGAAGTGGGCTTTGTGTTTGAATTTCGTCTTGCCTTTATCTTTTAAAGTGCATAATATCTGTAAGTTCATCATAAAACAACTATAATATTCATAGGGTAGTAAATGTGTAATTTGTTTAAGACTTGGCGAGCATCGTTTCATATAATTGGCAATCTCAACCTTTGGGAACCGTGGCGGAAGCGCTGCATTGTATATTCGCTTCACTGTTTCCCTGTGAAAACCATCACGTTCTCTTAAATTTAACTTTAAACTAACTTGCCCGAATGTTTTCGGTAAAATACTGGTCTGCTGTTTATTATAAAAACTGTTGTTTAGTGTTATGTTGTTAGTAGTTTACAAAGCTTCTTCAAGTTTTTTTATGACAATATTACTTATAGATTTTTCATTGTGATCATTAGTTTATTTTGCTCTTTAAGTATATTTAATAAAAAAACAAACGCAAATGTCATGATAAATGTTTTTTTTTAATTTTTGTTTAATTTTGACAAACCAAACCAAAGTTGCTCTACATTTACAAATATCCACGCCCGAACCCAGATTCGAACCAGGGACCCTTAGTACCGCAGTCGAGATTCAATTCAACTGCGTCACACGGGCCGGCAACATGAACATTTTTTTGAAGATGGCACCGAAACAAAGTTTCAACATTAATTTTGATTCCGCAATTTTTCACTTGAATTTACATTTTTGTTTACCAATTTGAGTGTAGGAAATGTGGTTATCTCCAAAAAAGATGCAAATGTAGTACGCAGATTGTCATTTTGAATCATAATAATGGAACCTAAATGTCAGAACTCTACTGATTTGTAAAAATAAAGGGAGCCACCTGTCAATTTTGCAAGTTAGTAGCTTGTTAAGGTGACATTAGAACGATCACGTTTTGTTTGCAACAAATAAAACAATTATACAAGACACGGACACCTTCCGCCATCTTGAATTTAGTGATGCCACAAGACCAGGACCTTTTTTTCAAGGTCAATGTGCATCACAAGTTTTTGACCTGGGAATTTACCCGGTTACGCCACGAGATCACCTCCTTAGGATTTCTCAAGGTCGTGGCCTTGCACTTTGTCTCAAGATCATTGCTTTGTGATTTGACTCAAGACCATAGCCTTTCGTCCACGTTAATGACCTTTGGTCGTAGTCGTAGTTGATGTGCAAGGTGTTAAAACGTCAAAAAACGGATTTTCTCTAAAAAGAGCTTGCAATTTACAATGTTTTTATGTCCGAGGGCATTTTTGGATTTTCAATTTTAGCCTTCATTGTTTTAGTCTAGGCGATAAAGACATCTAACTGGACATTTTGAGGTGGAAAAGAAAAAAATGGTGGAATATGTTCAGTTAGATGTCAGGAATTACATATTAAAAATCCCACCCCCCAGACCCTGTGCTAAAGGCTCCAGCCACCCCACCACCCCCCAGAACCCGTGTTTTCGCCCTTTTTGGCTGATATCTCGCGATCTATGAGGTCTAGATGAAATATTTTTTGCTGAAAATATTTTTCGTGAAATTTCATACAAGGTAGATACTGAAAAGGAAATTCATAAAAGAGGCGAAAATCATCAATTTTCGTGGCTTTTTGCAAATATATCGCGACCTTTAGGGCTAGATGAAATATTTTTGGCTGAAAATGCTCCTCGAGAAATTTCTTACAAGGTAGGTAACTGGGTAACCTTCAACTTTCATGTGTGAGGAAATATTCATTGTAAAATAATGTATTTCTATGTACTTACCATTTATTCACGTAAAACCGTGGTGGCGCCGCGTGACTTTGAGACACCCCAAGGTCATGGGCGCGTGACGTCACAAAATCAAAGGTGGCCTTGTTCTACTGTCAAGATTGCTCCATTTGCGAACAACCCGCCTCACGTTCAAATTGAAATCCCAGAAAAATCCCCATGATAAAAAAAGAAAAGCCCATCCCCGAAGTGGATTGATTGCCCCCGAAGAAAAGAAAAATAGTAAACGACTCAGATGGAACACTGAAACTTACGGCCGTAAGGAATTGTACGTAAGCTTGCGAAGTACCTACCCTTACATTTACATGTAAAATGAAGGATAAATAGAGAAAACATGCAAGATGAGAAAAGATGGACTACTGCTACTGTGAACTGTGCGATTAGCAAACTGGATAAGATTGAAGTTGAAAATGAAGGTATGCAATGGAGCAAATATAAGAAATTGAACTTAACAAATGAAATACAAAAAATCAAGTAACATAAGCAAAACCCAATACAAAAATGAAATTCTCCAAGTGGTCAAGCCTTTTTATCCGATCTTCCATGCACTGCTATCCACCAGTTGACGGAATGCACAGCTTTATTTAAGGTCAGCGATTTAAATTTTCAGTTGAGTAGGTGGCAGCACTATACTCAACTTTCGTAATCATTTTTACGAATAAACAAGGACTCAGTCTTGAAAGACACCTGCCAATGTAGCGATTCTTCTAATCTTTCTAATCAAATTTGTATATATAAAACGAGTTATAACGCGCAAGCTTAGAATGTAGGGCACCTTAAAATACCATGTGCAATTTGAAATCAACACACGCCGCTGATCGGCTAGCTAGCTCCGTTAGCCAAATAGTTAACAGCGTAGAGAGATATGCTCTTACTCAGGGTAGTAGGTATGTGAATTAAAAACTTTGACAACAAATTATTATAAAAGGTTCCAAGTAAATCTCCGCCACTAATACTTACTGGTGCTTCGATTCAAGTCTTTAGGGCGCCACCTAATTCCACAAACGATTTTATCTGCAGTCACCGGAATTAGGAAAGGTGTAGCTTCAGTATAAAAAGAGTGAAGCACAAGAAAAATTATCGTTTATTAATTAAAGAGTATGCAAAATAAAAAAAATGAAATCTTCCAATGAACTTATTAACACAAAATTTAACCCACCAACATCCCCTGAAGTTATGACTAAGCAACGACAAGTACAATTACTAGAAATTAAAATTGAAATGATGTACTATAATCGGTAGCTTGAGGTGTTGAACTTAATCGTAGTAACGAGCTCTTTACCTTACAAGTGATTACTTCTTTAGAGTAATTCGTATTTGATAGTTAAACAGTCCTAAAGATACTAATTACACGTAAAAATTTCCACTTACATATGTGGGTCAAATAAACTGTTCACAGATATTTAGGTCTTAACAAAAGAAAAAAAAAGGTTGAAGGTACGTCGCCGCTAACGATAAATTGTGTCGGCAATTCCACAGGTTCCTGGTGTAACCAAAAATTATTCCTACGGAGACTCCAGGTATATATCTCTCACGATCTACGTTCGGCTGCCGTTCTACGGGATGTTTTACAGTACACTCATCTGCAGTAGGTCGTTTATTTCCCCGGATTCAGCTGAATATTAACCCCCTTGCAAAGACTCTAAAAAGTAACCTAATTACGACTACGTTATAACCCACAATAATGCTAACCTCTTATTCAGAGAGTACACAAAAGAAAAGAACTGAATACGTCCCAAATGACTTCAAAATACTATATGGTCGGTATTTGTTCCCCTACGATAGAAAAAGGAACATCGGTAACCTCAATTCGTGCACAAGAAAACACTTACGATTTGGAATGCTTGAGTTTTCCGTATTAAAAGTCCATTTCGGAAAAAAATTGTAACCAAACGTCCAAAAACAAATTGTCGGCACAACGGGTAATCTTCCGCTAAGTATTAAATCAATTCGACCATTGGAAAATATATCAAACACCCAAATTTCGGAATTTAGCACGACCGATTCTATTGCAGGTTGCTGGAAGACGCCACAAGTTTCGAAATTTTACCCAAGATAGTTATCTCTGACGAATAGTAGAGCAGAATTTGATACATGACCATATACGGTAATTTAATGGTTCACAAGGTCTTATTCTGTGGTTAACAACAAACTAAATGTCCTCTAACGACAAGAAGACAAGTTAAATCGGAGAGGTAAATGCAGAAATGCAAAAGTAACTAGAAATTGGTCGCATTCAATGACTCGAGAAAATTTAGAAAATATACAGGTGGAAATTGAAATATGGACAGAAATATTAATATTATTTTACAACTGCTACAGAGTGGTTTTGCAATTTCCGGAAATTTGAAACTCACGAACTGTATTCGGCATGACAATTTAAACGAATAGGTGCACGATAAAATATCTCTGCGACGTCTATAAACTTCAATTGAACAAAGATTGACATCCATTTCACGGATAAATTAGTGGAGTTATTTTTGTATAGATGTCGCATCAACCACATCGGAGCTAAAGTCACTAAATATAGAAAGTACCGCAACCATCCGCCATTTTTGGGCAAATTTGCTGCCAACTTAAAAAAATTGACAAATAAAATCTGAATAGCTGTCATTTTTTATAACCTAACTTCATAGTACTGTCATGTTTTATAAAAATATAATATCTCCAAACAGGTGGAACAATCCCTAACATTAAAGTTACTAGAATCTGGTAACTTCCGCCATTTTTGGGCAAAAATCATGCGTTCTCTCTCTAACACACGAGCCCAATGGATTGCGGTATTTTCTATATTATTTAGTGAC
>NW_022170596.1:30891801-30900363 GCF_008802855.1 Photinus pyralis | reverse complement strand
TGAACACATATTGCTATTTATACCTTAATTTCGTTCGGAATACGTGGAAACGATTTAGCTTGATATCCAAGAAGCGATTTCAATAAACACGTGCATTTTGACCAAGAGATGTCAAATGATGTCATTAAAAAAGTGAACACGCATGTGCATTTGGATCAAAGGGTGTCAAAATTCTTCTTTCACTGGTGTCAAGAAATCGACTTTTGGGCATACGTGATTGAAATGCGCTTACACAAATCGTTTACTATTACACTGGTCACTTGTTTTTCCTTGTGAATTTCCAATTTAACTTCATACCACGATAACACACGGTATTTGTCATTTGTCATACCTTCTTGTATTGTTTCTAGTTCATCCCATTAACCCACACAAAAGGTATTAATGAACTTAAAAAATCATTTCACAATTAATGAGAAAAATTTTACCAATATCTTTGGTTTGGGTTTACTTATAGGCACAAATCGATCTCTTCAGAAACGTTAGAATGACAAATTCCTTATACAAAATTCCCACTTCACTCTACGCAATCCAAAAAATTTACTTAACTTACATTTAATGATGAGTTGAAATATTCTCCCATTGACAGCTGATTTTCTCCTTTGGAAGGTAGCAGCGAGTTGGAAAATCGGATGATGGAACGCCTCGACCATTTGTATCGCCAGGTAAAAATTTACTCGTTGAAAGTGAAGCTCGAAAGATGGTTGACGAATTTGAATTCAGAAAGTACGAATTAATTGTCTTGAACTTTTTTAACAGCGTTTTATTTATAATGTTATTACCACTTCATATAAGCAAGTCAAGTGCACACTGGTTTTTTACGTAACTTACGACTATAACAATTTATTTAAGCGCAAGCAAAATAATACAATGACCCGCCAATATTCACGTACGATTGTATTTTCAATTGAACATAAACCCGCCATCCATTATTAATTTTTCTTGTTGCAAAAATACGCCTCTTATTGGTTTTCTTGAAAAGGGCACCTTAGTAATGAATAAAGTACCCCCCGGCAATAATTTCGAAAAATGGCGGCACAATCTTCAGTTGCGCGGCTAACGATTCTTTTATATACGGCGGGTTATGGCTATCGATCCGAAAATGAACCGTTTAAGCGTACCCAATATTCGCCTTGAAAGCTTTGCGAAAAACCAATGCCGCTCTCCCACCAAATTTTTTATAGTCTATTCGCCGTTTCGAAAAATCTCAGAGAACCCGGCTTCGGCTGGGTTTTTTACATGGGTAGATATAGTGGAGAGTGGAGTGCTCCGTAGCGACCGTTTCTACAACTGGCAACACTTAACGTTTCGACTCTTATCTGCTTGAATATTCGCCCTTATCGTAACGCGCTTTACTTTCAGCTCGTTTCTCTTTCCTTATAAAGCGGTACACGTATAAAATTTCCTATACTGGCAAATTAGTAAATTTAACAAAAAATAGCTATAAGCATAATGCGACCGCAAGCTCCACTTTTCCTTTCACCCCTTTGTCAAAATCTCATCTTCGATTTTTCGACATTTAGTTCTATTCCTTTTCTTTCCCAGTACCTCTCCAATCTTCCCATCGTTTTCTTCATCAGTGTTTCCTCTGTTACTATTTTTAGGGTGTCATCAGCTTATGCCAAGAACCCTTCCTTCCGGGTTATAGGTCCCAATTATTATCATTCTGTAACCCGAAATCTATCGTTTTTAGGTAGTTTCTTGTCATCAATATAGTCGAAACCCTGAGCGAAACTGAAACCATTTCATAAAAATCGGAGGTTGATGTCAACACTTTCTTGGGATTATGACTTTTCCCATTTAAGGAACGACAGGTACGTCCCGTCCAGACCTTTCATTTTCGCTTTGAGAATAACCTCTTCGGAACACTCCGATTTTGATTCCGGATTTGAAGTGCTAACTTCAACAACAGATGTATCTCTTCCAGCGCCTCCACTTTTCCTTTGAGAGTACCTTTTTCCGACAACTCCGATTCCGAGTAGATGTTCGATTCCAAAATTGTGCACTTAAGCTTTTGCGTACTTGAACATTAATTATACATTGGTGCATAGCTTTCGAACAAAATTATTGTGGGGCGGGAGAGGGGGGGGGGGGCTAAAGTAATTTATTGCATCAAAAATCATTAAAAATGTACGAGTAGGTCCATAACTTCAAAATTATTTACAATGGCGTGCGTCTACAGAACTAAGAGGGTAGCTTTTTTAATGGAAAGCAATTTATCGTGAGGTACTATAAAGAATGAATCTTTTTTAAATATGACAACATAAAACACATGATCAAATTAGTAAGATTATAAAATTAACATAATTATTTTACTTAATTTGAGTTTTTCTCCTAAATTTGATTATGTAATATAAGTTTTTTATGCCGATATATAAAAAAAGTGCACTATTTAATAATATGTAATGAAAATTAGTAGTTGCGATTGAAAAAAATATGGCTCCCTTGACCATGCAGCGGTACGCCACTAATCACAAAGTAAGTAGATTGGTTTTCTATAATATTGAATACCATATAATTTCTTTAAAAAAGATATACCCAGTGTTCCAGATAAATAGTTCATCCTGTATATTTATTTTTAATGTGATGCAGTTTCCAGAACAATTATTAATGGAGGGTAATTCCGGTATACATTGTAAAACGTGCTTAGAAATATGGTACGCTTCCCGTGGTTTATGGGATCATATTTGATTCATCGATCTAATACCTACATTGATCGTAAGTAGGATCAAACACTGACCCCTGTGGTACGCCTTTCTCTACTGTTAATTTAGTTTACTTGAGATTCTTTTAGCATTGTATGTACCTAATAAAGCAATCAATGTATAAATGAGTCGGATAATTATGATAATGTACGTAAAAGAGACGAGCTTAAATCTCCCAATTAATACAATTATAATTATTCCGTAGCGTCAAGAATGTCACAGTGATTACGCATCTTGTTTAGTGAATCAGAGCGAGGTAAAACTAACAAGGCTGTCCACACCTGCTGCACTCCTTATCAATCTGCAATCGTTAACTCGTACTCGTTAAGTCGAACATTGCACCTTGACTTAGCATTAAAATTGTCTTATCTACGTCCAGGCAACTTTATAAATCTCGGTTCTGCCTTCCACGTCTCAAAACAACACCTTATGATCTTTAGATTTCGAGGGGCGATTCGTCTTGTTTGACGTTTTGTGCCTCTTCGAGGCGCGGCTTATGATCAATTTTTAGCTAGCCAAATCCAGAAAGCAAATTGCATGAATGGAATGCATTAAATGTATCACGCAGGTGGTTGGTTTTGCTTATACGGCCACCGACTGCAGAACGTCGCACGGTCGTAATTCAAACGGCGAAGCCATTACTTTTCCCGTACAATTACGCAGTCTGGGAAAAGAGTTTGCATATTCGATCAGCATTGCTACAATAGCTATTTGTAAATAGCAAGATGGTAACGCAGATATCGTAATCTTGGCGCTGCAGGCCACACTAAAAAAGCAAATCCCCTTATGGCGGTATCCCTATTGTATGTTAAGAGAGTTGGACAATTAGAGTTGTGTCGCTTAGTGTGTTTTTGTATGCGCTACCATCATTTGAATTGTTTTCATATAGGTACATTTGTTAAAGCGATCGGCGATCACCTTCGTGTGNGGGGGGGGGGGGGGGGGGGGGGGGGGACTAAAGTAATTTATTGTATCAAAAATCATTAAAAATGTACGAGTAGGTTCATAACTTCAAAATTATTTACAATGGCGTGCATCTACAGAACTAAGAGGGGTAGCTTTTTTAATGAAAAACAATTTATCGTGAGGTACTGTAAAGAATGAATCTTTTTTAAATATGACAACATAAAAAACATGATCAAATTAGTAAGATTATAAAGATTATAAAATTAACATAATTATTTTACATTTGAGTTTTTCTCCTAAATTTGATTATGTTATATGTTTTTTATGCCGATATATCAAAAAAAGTGCATAATAATATACATATAATAATGCGTAATAATATGTAATGAAAATTAGTAGTTGCGATTAAAAAAATATATGGCCCCCTTGACCATGCAGCGGTACGCCACTAATCACAAATTTAAAGTACGTAGATTGGTTTTTTATAATATTGAATACCAGTTTCTTTAAAAAAAGATATACCCAGTGTTTCAGATAAATAGTTCACCATGTATATTTATATTTAATGTGATGCAGTTGTCTGAACAATTATTAATGGAGGGCAATTCCGGTATAGATTGTAAAACGTGCTTAGAAATATGGTAGGTACGCTTCCCGTGGTGGTTTTAGGGATCATATTTGATTCATCGAT
Organism: Photinus pyralis; assembly: GCF_008802855.1. Taxonomy (NCBI): domain Eukaryota; kingdom Metazoa; phylum Arthropoda; class Insecta; order Coleoptera; family Lampyridae; genus Photinus; species Photinus pyralis. The sequence continues at coordinate 30,896,064 of NW_022170596.1, read as the reverse complement.
CTAATACCTACATTGATTGTTAGTAGGACCAAACACTGACCCCTGTGAAACGTCATTCTTTTTAGTTTACTTGCGATTCTTTTAGCACTGTATATGTACCTAATAAAGCAATCAATGTATAAATGATTCGGATAATTATGACAATGTACGTAAAAGAGACGAGCTTAAATCTACCAATTAATACAATTATAATGATTCCGTAGCGTCAAGAATGTCACAGTGATTACGCATCTTGTTTAGTGAATCAGAGCGAGGTAAAACTAACAAGGCTGTCCACACCTGCTGCACTCCTTATCAATCTGCAATCGTTAACTCGTACTCGTTAAGTCGAACATTGCACCTTGACTTAGCATTAAAATTGTCTTATCTACGTCCAGGCAACTTTATAAATCTCGGTTCTGCCTTCCACGTCTCAAAACAACACCTTATGATCTTTAGATTTCGAGGGGCGATTCGTCTTGTTTGACGTTTTGTGCCTCTTCGAGGCGCGGCTTATGATCAATTTTTAGCTAGCCAAATCCAGAAAGCAAATTGCATGAATGGAATGCATTAAATGTATCACGCAGGTGGTTGGTTTTGCTTATACGGCCACCGACTGCAGAACGTCGCACGGTCGTAATTCAAACGGCGAAGCCATTACTTTTCCCGTACAATTACGCAGTCTGGGAAAAGAGTTTGCATATTCGATCAGCATTGCTACAATAGCTATTTGTAAATAGCAAGATGGTAACGCAGATATCGTAATCTTGGCGCTGCAGGCCACACTAAAAAAGCAAATCCCCTTATGGCGGTATCCCTATTGTATGTTAAGAGAGTTGGACAATTAGAGTTGTGTCGCTTAGTGTGTTTTTGTATGCGCTACCATCATTTGAATTGTTTTCATATAGGTACATTTGTTAAAGCGATCGGCGATCACCTTCGTGTGTCAAAATAATGTAACGACTTCCACGTCTTTTATGAATTGCTAATGCTATTATACCTAACATTCGAACGCGGTTAACCCGAGAGATGAAATGCAAAATGTTTCCGATGTAGAAAGACATTGGTTTTTAAAATTACGTAACAATGGCCCGTATGAATAAAAGTAAGCAAATGCTTATACTTGCAAAATTCAAAGTAAATACTCGTAAGTGCTCCTTCGCACTGGGCGACTTAGCAGCGCTGCTAAGCAGCAGGACAGGACGCAGTGCAGCGCTGCTAAACCATGCTAAACAGACCAGTATGAAGGGGCAGTTACGAGTATTTACTTTGAATTTTGGAAGTATAAGCATTTGCTTACTTTTTTCATACGGCCCAATAACTCGCAAGACCAAGGATTCGTATACTATCTAACCATCAGGACCACTTCAAGCAGAAGGATTTCAATTTCATTAACGAATACAAGTTGTAACGATTGCCAGTTAACGAATACAAATTTCCCTTTGTAAGTTCTCCTTTTCCGCGACTCGTACTCCATATATTCGTATTTAAAGTTTTCACTACGCCAAATAATGCGTTTTCGAGCACATTCCCTTTCTTCTGAGATTCTTCATTTTTTCTAGGTTAGTCATATTGGGGTCTCCCAAAGAATTTTTCAATGATTCCCTCTGTATGTCGATGTTTAGATCTTTCGAAGAATTTTCGTTTCCAAATCTTTATCAAAAATATGCTTTACGAAATGTTATTCATTCATGACTTATTATCCATAATTCTTCAGGCCAAACGTTTTCATAGATTTCTCGGAGGTTTCTGAGATCCAGATCCAGAGATTCTTCACTCATACTTTTTAGATTACTAAATTCTTCACGGACCCTCTTGATATTCTGGCAGATCCCTTTACCATTTTTAACACAAAACCTTGTTAGAACTTCTGGAGATACAATCTAAAGCAAATAATACCAAAAACCCCGCTCCATTAATCTCCCTAGAGATTTTTTAGTAATTAGGGGTGAGCCCTTGAATGTTTTTTTTTTCGAATTTTTGCTAGGGTGGCTTAGTTTTACAAATGAAATGTTAGGAAATGTACAAGTATTTAGAAGGCTGGTTATACCAAAATGTGTATTATCATTTTCATTTCACTGGTTTCCGTGTGCATCATGACCGGTTAATGGCTTAAAGAAGTTTTACGTGCCCAAAACCGCCATGTCAGGATGGCCCAGAATGAGATCATGCGGTTTGTGGGTAGCGCTGAATTTGCAGTTTTAAAAACGGCCGTGGATTTGACTTATGGCGCCCGCGTGATTCGTTGAGTAAAACGAATCAGGCTAGCCAATGGTTAAAGATGGCCGCGTTAACTAAGTATCGCCACTTTGTGGGTAGTTTTATCAAATTGGAAAAAGTAGGAATGTACCCGGGAGAAAAAGTAAAGGGATAATCTACGTTTAGATATAAAGGCTCGCGAACTTTTCAAGTGTATCTTTGGATTTGATGTAGACATAAAAATCCCTGCAACAAATCGGGACTTGATCTATTATAATTCCTGCGGAACGCATAATTCTGTTCAAAAAGCGTCCCGCATTTTCGGGACATATGGCAACCCTAATCCAGGTAAATAATAACGGAAGATTAATCCAGAAGAAAAACGATGAGAACTTAAGAGAAAACTGCGAGAGAAGTCCGAGGAAATATGAAGGAAGATAAAACCCTACAAAAATGTTTAGTCATAATCTTTACATACATCACACTAATTACTTGCAAACATAAATCCGCTAAACGTATTCAATGGAGCAGGCACAACACATCAGAAATAGAGGGAAACACTTCAAAGAAAATTGATGATATCCAAAACAGTCCTTTAAGTAAGGTAGATAAGTCAAGTAACAGTAATGGCGTATCGAGAAAAATTGCAACTAACTACTGTGAAGGCAAGATATTTTCTGGGCGGAAAAGGACGGGTTGTACGCAAGGCCAAGTTAAAGAAGAAGAAGGGATAAAATTAAAAGCACAACGGAAAAGAGCTGCACAAATCTACAATAGGATTAACTTACATCTTAACTAAACGGGTTTACAAAGGAGTACCTACATGACGTCAGAATACTAAATATAAATTTCGAATTTAAGTAAATGGAGAGGTTAAATGTGCAAGTAAGGGGCGAGAGTTTAGAGCAGATGATCGCAATAACGGTAGAATGGAAACGCATGGCAGAAATAAAAGCAAGAATAGGAACGGCTAACGAGGCTTTTAGACAGAAAAAGATACTGCTAGCTAGTAAAATGGAGCTGGAGTTGAAGAAAGGTAGTGAAGTGTGAAGTGCCTTTTTATACGGCTGTGAAACGTGGACATTATGTGAGAGGGAGAAGAAAAGAACAGAAAAGTCTGAAAATGTGGTTATGGGGAAGGGGTTTGAAAATTATGGTCCGGATAGTTAGGAATGAAGATGTGTTATCGAGAATAGGGGAGAAAAAAAATGGTGTTGAACACCATAGGAGGAGGAAAAAGTTTGATGATTGTTTCATTCTGACCTCCAGTTTCGCCGAGTTATTGTCTCCTGCGGGAATGTTCTCAAGATTGACCTTTAGGTTCTCTCTATAGAGGTCCCAGTTGGTTCTTCTCGGATTTCTATATACGGCTACAGCCTCTTCGCTTGATAACATGTCAAAAAAAAAAATAATTGGGCGCAAGCCTGTTGAGGGCCCAGAACAAGAGAGGGATAATAAATAAATAAATAAAACGAACATGCCATTTGTGTACGGAGCTGCAGGCAGTCACAGTTCCAAACATTATGCAATGGGGGTGTACAGTATAGTTGAAGAAGCGTAGTTCTAATTTAATAAGCGTGTACCTGAAACCATAAAACATTTTTTTGGACAGTAAAAGTTTATTTAAAAATAGAGGCTGATTAGCAAAAAAATAATGGACGTGTGCGGTTTTAAGGGTTTACTCAAAACGATATGATTGTGGCGGGCTCTGTGACGTAATAAGCCCGACCAATCAGCTCCTCGAACCATTCAGATGACATAACGACTTGGCAGTATTGCAGGAGAATGTCATTTGTAACTTGCGTCACCTGTCACAGGCACCTGTCACTTGTCGTTCACTTTCGCGTCAAATCCGACAAACGTCAGACCCTCGCACAAGGTTGCCGGCTCACTTCTACGTGATTGGTTGTAGGTTTGTGACGTATTTAGACTGAAGCATTTGAAATTCGGACTAAAAACACAGCTTTTCAATAATTTATTTTGGGTTTATTTTACTCGCAAAGAAAATTTGAGGACACACGAGTCTTTTTAGCGCATTTCCACAAAAATAAAAAAAATGCGCTATTGTGGCCACTTTGTCCGTCC
>NW_022170596.1:30848793-30891701 GCF_008802855.1 Photinus pyralis | reverse complement strand
TAAAACGGAATTTCTGCCACTGTCAGGGTTTTAAAAGAATTCAAAAAGTAAAAAAACCTTACCTTTTAAAATAAAGAATGGAGAAAAAAATGCTTTCGCAATCCACGTAAATTTTGTTAATTTACTGGATGACTTTCTCAATTCCGTATTCGCCTAGACTGCGCACGTGAAGAGAAACCAAAAATATTACCTCAACGGGGAAATTTAAAATTAATTTCTATTCGCTAAATATTAACAACAGACTCCTTTCTTTTAGTATAATTAGAAACGCCATTAAACAACGCACAATTAAACAGTACACTTAAATGGCACGCAAGAGAGGCCCTTAATGACACTTTAATGTAGTTTTATTACGCAGTTTAAGGGTTTTACGTCTTAGAATACTTGCCCCTGATCTGTCGTCGACACTTTCCCCCCGCCCCACCGAAATGTATTAATTTAAAGTAAATTCCGTTTTGTTTTCTTAACAATTCTAATTTAATTGACGAAATTTCGACAATTAGAAACGCAGTCTTGAAGCGCTTCAAGTGTTTAAGATTAACGTCAAGGAGATTAAGGTTGAAAGCTCGTTAAAATGAAGTATAGGAAAGAGATTATGGGGGAGACCTCTTCCCTTTTCTGGTAAACTTTCAATATTGTAATCTCTTTTGTTTGCAAAATTTAACGTATACCCTGCAATCGCCGGATTTTAAAGTATAATCGTCGATATGGGCCCTTAAAATATTTATTTTGTTCTCAATTTCTGACTTTTTCGGAAAGAAAGGTAAAGGATGAGCATGTGGAACGACAAAAAATAAGAGCATTTACTTTACTATTATACGGACATTAGTAATTTTTTATTCCCCTTCTTATCATTACTTCTGCTTTATCTTTTTGGTTTCTAAAGAACTCGTAAAATACTTTTCGTGAATTTAACGTGATGTTTATGCTTTTATACAGATTGTTGAAAGGAGAATCGTAGTCGGTTAACATTTTGCTTTTGCTAGTGTAAAGTCATTCGAATTATTGATTTCTTTTGAGTATTAATTACAGTTTAACATAAGATTGCCTCAGTGTCAGACGTTAGCCATGCTATTTCGCAATATTTTACGTGCAGCGTGATTCACTACCCCCTTTATTTGTTTTTGTTGTGCTGTGATCAGTTACAGATTTACAGAATGCGCCCTTCTGAATTCAGACGGCCGCTAAGACCAGAATTCAAAGGTAATTTTTTATTTTCCTCGGCTCTTTGATTAAAACATACTCGTTTTCGAATTGTAATTATTACATTTGTTTGATATTCACTTAATGATCATACTTTCTCCGCCTACGTGTCGATCCCCTTTAAGTTATTTTAATTCATGGTTACGTTTTACTTAATTTTGTTATTTTTGCCCAAAGTGAACGTAACAAAAGGAAGCGTGAAGGAAAAAGATGTACACTAGCGGAATCGGGTATGAGTGAAAAGGAGGAGCATGTTTTAAAAGAGAGTGGCGTTATTAAAGTATAGGTTAGCTATTGCAATAAGTTTGAAACCTTAACACAATTCTCTAAAAGTAGTTCAAAACTGAAAAGTTGATACAGACACAGGAACGGACGGACCGAGACAAAATGCAATTTTTTTAATTAAAAAAAAAATGCGCTAAAAACGAATAAGCAACGGTTTTAGAGATGGCAGATCTACTATACAGACGATCCAACACCTACTCAATATCGTCGAAAAAAATAAATCCCGAAAGTGGCATAGCGCAGTTATCACGCTAGATTTTAAAAAATGCCTTTAAAGCCCGATTCACATTATCGGTCACGTCACGATCAGATCACGGCCCGGTCAATTATTGTAGCGTGTATTCCTTATGAACATGTTCTGGCCGTGAGGCGTGGCCGATAATTTGAATCGGGCTTAATTCAGCCTAGCACCCGGCGATACAGAAAGGTGTAGACATTGTTTCGTTTTACACGATAAAAAGAGGTCATATAATGTTTCATTTCTGACAATGCGAATTAACCTTCCCGGGGAAGAGATAAGTAAATTTCTGTTATAGACAACCTTAGAGTTGGTAAACCAATGAAAATGTCGCCACAATTGCTTTCCACCATAAAATAGGATTTTTAAGTTAGCTTTATTATTTCTTTATTAATTATTAATTCGCATATGAGCTAGGACAGTCAATCAGAGAGTTTCTTTAGCATCCGAAGGGTCAATAGGAGAGCTTAGCGTTTGGTCCGTACGATTATTGGTACAGCGGCCTAAATAATTCCAGTTTGCGTTCGGAAAAACGTCCATTTTATCCAGTAGTTTTTTGGAATATTTCATTTTGCCCCCGTAGAAAAAAAAATTTCCCAGGTTCCCATCTTAGATTATAATACGCATTAGTTTGTCAAGAAAGGTGCCCGTTCACAAAAATCTAACGTAAGATAAAAATCCATCAAAAAACATTTCCGCTTTACCGTTTAGGAGTGTAAAAGTTCGCAATCAAAATTCTGTTAATAAAAGACCCGTTTGTATTAATAAATAAGTACTATTCAGCAAATTCCAGAAGGATTTTACCGCGCTCTACTTAGTGCCACTACGTATAAAGAAAGCTACTGGAATATCCGGTGTAAAATTGAAATTGCAATAAAGAAAACTGTCGGCAAAGTTAGATATTTACGTTTACTTTTGCACGGCTAAGGTTAAAAGTCATTTTGAATTATCACTAATACTGTTATGATTCAAATTCAAAATTTATAAATGTCACCCAATAGTGGGGCATTATTAAACCCCCATCGGCGGGGCATTAGTAGTACCGTGACAAGCCGTACATTCGCGAAAGAATAGTGAATGTGATAATAAAATAATATACTATTGTAGGAAAGCAAAACAAAAGATCTTACCCTCTTTACAGTCTCGGAGCAGCCAATATCTGAAAAAAAAAGAAAAACACATAAGTGCCTGTAAACAGAGTAAATAAAATTAAAACGTTTCGATACCGACAATTTAGCCTGGGAACAGCTTGGCAATAACCGAAGTTTGCAAAAACAATTTATCCGAGAGCCGAAATGGGGTTCGAGTTTCCGCCACACAATTTTTTTCACCTTATTCTATAAAGAGCAAGTCTAATCTGCGGGTGTATTTGCCCAAAACGTTTCTGATCGCATTGTGGATATATCAAAGGGTATCCCTATGTAAATATTTTCCTCTAACGTTTTCCTTGCAGGCGAATAGGACCCCAATCGGGTTTACTTTAAAAGACGCCGACGCGCAATTAATAAGGGACGCGGGCGGCGTTATCGCAATGGTCATTTACTACAACGTCACGATGATCCAATTCAATTAAGCCTACTAAATCGGTGCTGAATTGCGAGGACTCTTTGTTTAATTAATTGGTTGTGTAGAGCATGGAATTTCGGTATTTGAGGGTGTACTTCGGCGTGGATGCCGGAGCGCCATCATTAACACTAATCCGATTCTGCTTACTGCTTCGAGTATTTCCTTGTAATGTACCGGGTGTGTCCTATTTTGGTCGAGCCTGCAGTGTATTTCAGCTGTTTTTAAAGGTAGAGACTTGCGGTTATCGTTCAAACTTATAATCAATCTAGCTACGTTTCTTTCTGAGTGAAACCGAACCTTATTAAGTTTTAGGTCCGTTAATTACCGATTAATTAATTTTAGTTTTGTAAGGTATACGAAAATCTAGGATTGAAACCGTGCAGTGAAAATATTTGGAGATTTCGTTCCGACCATTTGGATAAGTATAATTAAGCGTAATTAGGTGAATGGATTACTGATAATAACCCCCGATTAGGGAATGCAATACCGGGATCGCCGGGATCCCGCAGCATTTTTGCGGGATTAATCCCGCACATAAAATGGAGCGGGATCCCGCGGGATTTGCGGGACTGAAGAATTTGTCAACCATCGGGACGACTCTGTTTACTTTGTTAATGAAACGCATAACGGAAAAGTTATTTTTTAAATAATTGTTACACTCTTTTCGTTAAGAGTGTACTATGATTTTTGAGGCACTTTGGAAGTTCACCTTTTTGTGCTATACAGGTGAGGTTTTTTTTAGCTCTAAGTTAGGCTGAAGGTACTTTTTTGTTAAATATTGTTAGCGATTTATTTTAATACAGAAGTTAACCGCACAGAAATGCTTATTTATTTAAAGTTTTGCGAGATCCCGCAAATACCGGGATCCCGCGGGATTAACAACTAACAATCCCGCAAATACCGGGATTGAGATTTTGCTGCGGGATTGCATTCCCTAGCTGTAACTTTTGATCTAGTAGTCCGATCTGGGAGCTGTTTGAACTTATGGATTCTACAGGCCACATTCTATAAGAAAATATTTTTTCCGGGTCAATCTGAGACAATTTTTTTTCTGGGCAAAAAAAAACGCAGTGTATAACCTTCCTTTTTTACCAAAAATCGACTGCACCAAAATTTCTCGGGAAAAAACTTTTTCTTATTAATTTGGGTGTGTAGAATCCAAAACGATTCGTACTTTTTCGATTAGACGTCTCAATCAAACTTATGGGCAAAAAACCAATTTCGACAAAAAATTCAAAGGGCTGTAACTTTTGATCTACCTAGTAGTCCGATCTTGGAACTGTTTGAAATTATGGATTCTACAGGCCACATTCTATAAGAAAATATTTTTTTCCGGTCGATCTGAGACAATTTTCTTTCTGGGCAAAAAAGGCAGTGTATTTCCTTTTTTCCCAAAAATCGACTGCACCAAAATTTCTCGGGAAAAAACTTTTTCTTATTAATTTGGGTGCGTAGAATCCAAAACGATTCGTACTTTTTCGATTAGACGTCTCAATCAAAAGTTATCGGCAAAAAACCAATTTCGACAAAAAATTCAAAGGGCTGTAACTAGGGAATGCAATACCGGGATCCCGCGGGATTAACATCTAACAATCCCGCAAATACCGGGATTGAGATTTTGCTGCGGGATTGCATTCCCTACCTCCGATTAATTAGAGATTACATCTGTTAGGTGCGCTCTTAAAAAACTTGAAGTTTGACACCGGTCCCATAGTTTTCTCATGTCGGGGAAAGGCGTAACTAATTACAAACAGTTGTCTAATATATAAACGGGAATTCCAGTGTGTCCATACTCGAAATGAACTGACATTAAAGTAAACCTTTCATTAAACGTTCCTCTAGCCATCTAAAATGACGTGGCTGCATTTTTTGTTTTTTTTTAATCAAAATTACAACTTACAATAGTCGGTTTGTTTTGAGAAGTTATTTTGGTTGCATAAAATTAGGCGCGCTTCAGAAGAGATTTTGTCATTTAAAAGTGGACACAGGGAAAAACATTACACATAAATCCCTGTCTATTTCTTAACAAAGATATCATCATTAATGCTAAGTATACATCACTGTCTAAAGGGTGCGTTTTTTAAATTAAAGGTTGACTACGAGAAATTCTGATCAAAGGCTCAAATAGTGCTACGGATGAGATCGAGTGCCACTAGGCGTTTGCCAATATCGACAATGCATGCGTGAAACTAACACGCCCGGAGACGTTAACGAGTCACGAATGTAAAAGTAGTAAGCGTCGGGGGCAGAAGAAAAATAAGGGGGAAGGGGGCGACTAAAACGTACAAACTCTTTAATTATTTACGCCGCCGTAATTCATAGTTTTAGGCCACCTAAATCTCCGGAGAGAAGAGCAAATTTGATCAATACGAAGGGCGAAATGAAAGGGACAGGTGGGTCAGGCACGCTACCGGCGGCGGGGTGACGTCCCGGAAAATCGACAATCCTCGGAAATTGCAGTTTCCGCAAGATTTCATTCCCTCACCTTTACCTTTGTACTGAATGCGTTTAATTCTGATCGGGTGGAAGACCCAATTGAATATTAGAACCCGGTTTCTTCGCCCCTCCCCGCGCGAACGTAATTAAATTTTCGGGAACGTAGATTAACCTTGACTTTGGTCTTGTAAAGTTTACCAAACTCGCAAATTGGAAGGAGGGTGGGGTGGGGGAGCAACGCTCCATGTTGGCATTACAAATTTTAACTTTGCTAGTCTAGTAGTGGGGAAGTTAATTTGGAAATGATTAAACGCGTTTGCCGTTACACCTTGTGTTTTCGAAATATTAATGCAAAACAAAGCCTTAGAATATTAAAGGCGGTTTCAAACGGATTCAGAATACCAGATTAACTCTACTGTATGGTACACAAATTTGTTTTGTTAACTTAAATTTAATAGAAGCACTTGGATCAGTGTTTCTTTTGGGAATGCAGTTACTCCCACAATTATAGGTGTTTGTTCGAGGGACCGCGTCGGCCATTGTGGGGCAAACGCGTCAAGTCCGGTCACGTTTCAGCGACGTCAAATGCTCCCGAATTCAATATATAGAATTTCAATTATGTTTTCACACTTATCCAGTGAAGCGCCTCTTTAAGCATTCCAAGATCGGTCCACTGGCGTCGCCGAAATTTATTCTCCACTTCCATGTGGACACATTCCGCATCCCGTCGTATGTTACGGCCACGCAATTAGATATCCAAATATTCGAAGGAATTTTTGAAAATGGATTGAGAGACATAACGTCGCAGAGCGGCGCGAAAGTAATGTAATTGATGGCATTTGTTTGGACCGAGAGAACTGAACCGGAAGCTTTTAGTGTTTGGATAGTTCTTGTAGTTCTCAATTTAATCAACGCAATTGAAGCCATAACGTCGAAAGTAGGCGAACCGGCGACGCTCTTAATTAAATGCAAAATCGCGGGCAAAATAAATAAATTACGTCTCGCGCACCTTATAACTTTAACGAGCGCACACCGATCGACCGCCGAAAATTGCCCCGTTGCTGATTGGCCTTATTTGGGAATACCACATTCGGGCGATTGTACCGTTACGAATTGCTTAGCTTTCTAAATATATGGCCCCTCGTTAATAAAGGAACACTTTTAATTAGCGTTAATTATGCCGATTTGGGTTTAAACAGCCAGTGACCCATAACCTATGATATTATACGAGGGCGTTTTTCTTATTTATCTACCAGTGTAGTAGGTACCTACTTTGATGTAATACTGTCTGTTGAACAAAAGAAAATTCCAGGGCTTGCAAAACAAGAGATGTTTGATTATAAAATATTCTTATGGGCTCTTACGGGTATGTGAGAACAGTATATTGCAGTTCGTGGACATGGACACCAGGCGGCCATAATAATTAACTCGTATATCTCATCTAGTGCGTACAAAAATCTACTCCCTAGCTAGATGAAATAAGGTACCGCATTGTGGTTGTGCTACTCACGTATAAGCAAATACAGATACCCTATACCTGATATAAACTAATGTATGGGTAGTTTACGTCGTGGATAACGAAATGCAAAAGGTCAAAGGTGGTAACTTATCAGTTCACACTTCATGGTCTGTTGGCCTATTATAAATATATCACAAGTGATTACCCATTAGCCTTATTAATAATAATAATAATAATAATAAATAAATAATATAAAATTACAGGAATTATTATAATGATTTTTTTGTTTTGTTTTCCTCTTTCCTGATAGCGTTGGCTATTGTGCCCATCAATAGGTATGTTGGTAAGTACGAATTACATTATCCCTAGATGTCCAATGTACGTGTGTGATTTTTTTATTTTATTTTTTATTTTTTTTTTTATTTTTTTTTTATTTTTTATTTTTTTTTTTAATGACCCTACATAACTTCACCAGACACAGACACAGACACTAATCGTTACTTGATTTTAATCCGTGCGATTAGTTAACCAGGCTAGACCTGAGTTCTCACAAGATACACCGACCATAATAATAATAATTTTATTGAACCTTTTGTTGCCATTCCTACAATGGAAAGGTAAGTCAGTAACTATTGTATAACATAAAAAATGATTTAATTTGTAAACTGCACGGTGAAATTATAAAACCCTGTAATAATGATAATAATAATGAATAGATACAAAAACGATAAAAAACGCTTTCTCATTGCCACTTTTTGAGCTCTACAAGATAGCGTTGAGAAATTATCAATACAACGTTTCATTTCGGACAAATCATCATGCACTTTATTTTTTTATATGCCCCGTAAAAAAGTGCATACTGTATCGAGTAGCATTTTTTTATTATGAATACAACTATATATGGCACAAAAAAAAAGTTGGAAACTGTTGATTTCAACAGGATGGCGCGCCCGCACACAACGCCCTAATCGTGAGAGACCTATCGAACACATCCCCCCCCCCTTCTATCCGGTAAAATGGACCACATTACATCATTTAGACAACTTAACCAATTTTTACATAGTGCAATTTTATATGAATTAATTATTGTAACGGAAAAATTTGTGTTGCTTATGGGCTTCGTACCTTTGATTATTATCATTGATTATACTCTGTGTCCTAGATAAGAAAGTCTATCATAGGGTTCTCCGAAACCATAGAAGATACGACGAGTAGAGAAAAGTTGCACAATTAAACAGCGATTATCATGCTTTAAATAAAACCAAAAAATTCCGATTACTTCCAAAGATATGCTAAAAACACCGAAATTTGACAATTTCGCTTTTATTTTTTCTGATGTAAATTGAGCAGATACAGAAAATTAAAAAAAAACACTTTCTCATTGTCACTTTTTGAGCTCTACAAGACACTGTTGAGAAGTTTTCAATACGTTTCGAGGAAACCATCACCAATCAAAAAGTACGCACTGTATTGAAAAACATTTTTTATTACCAATACAACGATATATGACACAAAAAGAGACCAAAAGTTGAAAACTGTTGGTTTCAACAGGATGGTGTACCCGCACACAACCCCTCAATAGTGCGAGAATACCTATCGGACAAATTTCCTGGAAAAATTGTCGGTTGTGTGCGGGTGCGCCATCCTGTTGAAACCTTTGTTTTTTTGTGTGCCATACATCGTTGTATTCATAATAAAAAAATCCCTTAAACCGCTTGTGAGCAAGAGGCGAAGAGTGCACTTTCAAATTTGTTTTTTCGATTTTAATAGCCCTTATAGACATTAACGAGAATACAAACATGAAATAATTTTTAATTTCTGATCGAATGACACCAATACCAAGTCTGATGTAAGTGGTGTAGTTCAGGACCCTTTGTGACGCAGACAGACAGACAGACAGCAAGAGCACATAAGTGCATTTTTTATTTTTTGAAAGATACAGTATGCACTTTTTGACGGGCCACATAAAAAAAGTGGATGATGATTTCTACAAAGCGAAACGTTGTATTATTTTATTAACCGTGCATCGGGTTAAAAAAACCAAAGGGATCAAATTTGCTTAGAAATAATTGGGGATTTCGAGAATAATTTTTATTTCCAAAGAAATCAGTGGCGTACCGTCAATGTCTGCCAAAACAGACATATGAAATTCCGTACGAACGCCACTGGTGGAAATTAAAAAAAATGTGGTACGAAAAAAATGCCTCTGGATACATGCATGCCAAATTTCATTAAAATATCTAAAGTGGTATTACACATATTAATAATAAATGATTTATTTTTGAAAACTTTACCACCATATGAAGTTTTCTTTTTAGAATGGACCCCAAAATCGCCCCCTTAAATTTTGGCATTCAATTATGAAACACACTGTATACAACTGCAAAATAAGAAAAAGGCCCAAGGTTTTAATTATAAGGTTTCCCCATAACTTTCATTAGGGAGAGTTTTAGGATATTTTACAATAGCCTCCAGTTGACATTTCATACGACCTTAGGGTGGTGTCAAAAGTGATTTTCAAAACGGCGAACCAAGATGGGGGCGGTTTTCGGCCTTGTGTCTAATCCACTGGCTCTCTCGGTAAACATTGCTACGAATGGTTTAAAGAGGTAAAAACAATTGATTAAAGCAATTTAACGCATCCTCAAGAAACTATGGTATACTCGCGATCAGTGGCGTACTTCATGTAATAAATAAACTTAAATAAGCTTAGCGAATTATGGATATTATGCATTTTAATGCGGTAATAAACAAACGCGAAACGAACGAGGCAACAAGAACACGTTTTCTGGATTTTCTCTCAAATAGGTATACAATTACGTTTTTAATACTTAAATTCCAAATGAGTCATTAACGGTAACTCGTATATCTCATCTAGTGCGTACAAAAATCTACGCCCTAGCTAGATGAAATAAGGTACCGCATTGTGGTTGTGCTACTCACGTTATGGGCAAATACAGATACCCTATACCTGATATAAACTAATGTATGGGTAGTTTGCGTCGTGGATAACGAAATGCGAAAGGTCAAAGGTGGTAACTTATCAGTTCATACTTCATGATCTGTTAGCCTATTATAAATATATCACAACTGATTACCTATTAGCCTTATTAATAATAATAATAATAATAATAATTTTATTGTACCTTTTGTTGCCATTCCTATAATGTAAAGGTAAGTCAGTAACTAGTGTATAACATAAAAAATGATTTAATTTGTAAACTATACGTTGAAATTATAAAACGCGCCGTCAATGTCTGCCAAAATGGGCATGTGAAATTCCTTACGAACGCCACTGGTGGAAATTAAAAATATGTGGTACGTTAAAACAATTAATTAAAGCAATTTAACGCATCCTCAAGAAACTATGGTATACTCGCGATCAGTGGCGTACTTCATGTAATAATGAACCTCCCTCATATTTACTACGTGCTTAGCGAATTATGGATATTATGCATTTTAATGCGGTAATAAACAAACGCGTTTTCTGGATTTTCTCTCAAATAGGTATACAATTACGTTTTTAATACTTAAATCCCAAATGAGTCATTAACGGCGAACTTCCATTTTTTTTCCAGCTTTAACGCCGCGAAAAATCGTAGGAGAGAATGAATTTTATATTGCGAAATTTCAGGTTGGAGAAAGCGAATGAAATAAAGGGAAAAAAGCTGTTTTCCAGAAACTTTATTAAATTTTTTATTGGAAATGAAAACATTTCCTTGCAATAATTTAAGTTCGAGAAATAAATATATAAATCTCGAGCCATAAAATATCTAACAATGACAAGTGAAACGGCCGACTTGCCGTTTTAAATTTTCTTCTGGCGGATTACCGACCTCGCCTCGAAGATCGACAAAAATTTGGGGGTTCCGCGAGCAGATGAGATGGGACCCGAAAACTTACGCATTCGTAAATGTTTCTAAATATGACTGGGAACTTCTGGATATAGCGAACTTTAACCATAAATTTGAAGTGCGCGAGTTTCGTGAATTATGCCCGCGAATACCTGTTCGGAATTTTGATTAAAACTAGCGGAGAAAAGACCTAAGCGCCAGTTAACGGTGTAAAAAAAAGGCACAAATTTAACGTTTCACTTTGAAACTACTGGCTTGTGCCCTGCCGGTCTGACGAGTTTATATTAAATAAAATTTATATTCGGGGCACGATAAGCGAAATGTATTTTTGTTGCAATGCTCATCTTACTTTTGACTGAAGTGCTACGAAATCTGAATTTCAATTCGTTTTTTGATGTAGGTACGTTTTATCTGGTTTGCCTTTATAATTACGGACACGACTTCCATATCGCCGCAATTAAATTAAATCGGCGCCGTAAGTCATACCCAAATGGAATCGAACATTCGAAATTTGGTAGTAATTCCTGAAAGTCCTCTTATAAGATGCAATAAATGAATTTAAGTTGTCGTTTTCCACATAATTTATAATATAATTACATAGTAAAGTCTCGCAATTGAACCTTGATTAAGATCTTTGTAAATCTTGATCCAAGATTCAAACCACCAGGTAGGTATATTAGAAATTTCTCACACCAGAGTAAATCTATGCATTGAAAATCGATTGTGTTCGACCATTTAACAATCGATGAATCGTATAAAAGTCTCATAATTGATCATCACTCATTTTCAAAGTCCTCGCACAACAACACATATCACTTGCCACATTAAATCCTATTTGCATAATTTTGCTTTCTGTACTATTTAACTGAATGGCTGACAGATTAGTGCCATTACGACATCCTGTAGCAAAATGATCGCACACAAATACCTTATGTATAACTATCATTACACACTACATATTTAATACAAATAGACCGCCGTACACGATACAATTCAGTCGCATCGAAACAAAATGGCCGACCAATACCCTGTAAATTTAAAATGGCACAAATTCAAACTAACCGCCACAAAATCGCGCGGCCAATCACAGCGCAGCACGTGTGTCGTCATAAAAAGTGGAGGGGATGGTGGAATGATTTCTATTGGCAGTCTTTTGTATCTGACAGAATGCCCGATAGGTGTACTAAGGACTCTCCAAAACAATTTCGGTGGAGTCGAGATTTGATTCAGGATGGCCCAGCATCAGAAATATCGGTGGAGGTAAGATAGGACAAAATTGTTTGAAGATTTACTTATGGCAACAAAAAGGTGAATAGAAACATAAAAATAACGTAGGCGTAGAGTCAATAAATAAGTAAACAACTCCCTAACGTTATGGAAAAACATATAATATTATTCATCGAAAATCGAAAAGAAAACGCGTTTAATTTTATAGCCAAGAAGCTCCACGTTATACTATTTCAAATTTTCCGCTCTAGAAAATTACGAATTCATCGAAGCGTAAACATGAAAGTTGATGGTATGCTAACTGGCCCCGTTCGATAATTATGAACAGAAATGGTCTAGCTGAATGGAAGGGGGGCGGGGGAGGTTAATAAAACCACAATTCAATTGCGCAATTCGCTCGAAATTATTATTATTTTTTAATTAAACGATCAATCCCGGCCCGTTGTCGTGCGGCACGAGTTTCGCGTGAAACTTAATTCGGTACTCGTTTTCATTTGTTTTGTATCTTATTGATCCTCGCACGCGAGCAGTCCTTTTGATTGCTTAATTTATTTTCGAAATGGCGCACTTTCTGATAATGTATCCAGCTTAGCAAATTTGGCGAGCTAATTGCGTCGATTTGATCATAACGGCAGCGGTAATGTAAATGTTAACCGATATAACATTCAGTAATTTCCGGTTCTATTCATTTGGAAATACAAACATTGGTGAACTTTCCGGTTTGTGTGTATATTTGTTAATGTGTTGTTGGTTCGATAAAAATCAGAAACACGTAAATTACAGACCGAGTGCGGCGCACCTCTTTCTTACCGGTTTTGTCAATATCGTGCGTCGGTTCTTGAAAGTCGGTAAGTGCAAGCGTCATCGGTTTGCTTTGCTTCACATTCTCTCGGAGAGTGGAGAAGAAAACCAAGAATTTAACGCCTATAGAATCAGCACAGAATCAAAAATCAAGAAGGCGAGAAGATCGTCAGCAATATGGGACAACCCTTTATTTCACTTCGCCTGTGTCGGAATGCCCAAAAGATCAGAGCGCTATTGATTGTTTTGATAGTCGTTTCAGTGAGCTCTAGTTTTTTAAAATGGAAGATGTCAACACAATCCAGAACGGTGGAACCTCTCCTCCATTTAGACTACAAACTACAGGGTGTCCATTATGAATGGAATATGATAGGTATATGTACAGTGTGTAAAGCGATGGGATATACAAGAGGGAATTTTTTTAAAATATTGATTTATGAAAAAAATGATATTTGTGCTTGCTTTGAAAGAGCCAATAACGTTTCGATAATCAAAAATTTATTTATAGAAATCTGGAAAAATAATAAAATTAATTTTTTTTATTGAAAGTTATCATTCTACATTACAATTAAGATAGAGTATTGCTATCAAACCACAAACAATCGAAACGTTATTGGTACTTTCAAAGCAAGCAAAAATATTATGAAGAATACATTTTTTTCGTAAATCAATATTTAAAAAAAATTCCCTCTTGTATACCCCATCGCTTTACACACTGCTCGGTAAATATCGACTGTATACAACATTTTTCTATGTGTAAGTTGATTAACATTTTATTTCCTATAATAAGACAGCATTCAGTTGTTTTTATTTCAGAAAACAAATGAGTAACGAAAAACAATTGTATTTTTTTAAATGGCAGTGCACCTTTTCATTCATTTCATCCCCTAATACAAGAACATTTTTCAAAAAACCTTATTTTAATTAGATCAATAACATTAATCTAGATACCCTACATCAAAATAAAACAAATGAACATGTACGTTTCTTATTAAATCTTAAAGACAAAATGAAATTAGCAATAAAATGGTTTTACTCGCAATAAGTGTTTTGTTTTGTGTGTCTGTTGTCTGTCTGTCTGTCCGTATTTTCTTATAGAATGTGGCCTGTAGAATCCATAATTTCAAAGAGTTCCAAGATCGGACTACTAGATCAAAAGTTACAGCCCTTTGAATTTTTTGTCAAAATTGACCCATAACTTTTGATTGAGACGTCTAATCGAAAAAGTACGAATAGTTTTGGATTATACGCACCCAAATTAATAAGAAAAAGTTTTTTCCCGAGAAATTTTGGTGCATTGGATTTTTTGTAAAAAAGGAAGGTTATACACTGCCTTTTTTTTGCCCCGAAAAAAAAATTGTCTCAGATCGACCCGGAAAAAAATATTTTCTTATAGAATGTAGCCT
The DNA here is from genome assembly GCF_008802855.1 of Photinus pyralis. NCBI lineage: Eukaryota > Metazoa > Arthropoda > Insecta > Coleoptera > Lampyridae > Photinus > Photinus pyralis. Next base: position 30,877,226 of record NW_022170596.1, on the reverse strand, counting down.
GTAGAATCCATAATTTCAAACAGTTCCAAGATCGGACTACTAGATCAAAAGTTGCAGCCTTTTGAATTTTTTGTCAAAATTGGTCCATAACTTTTGATTGAGACGTCTAATCGAAAAAGTACGAATCGTTTTGGATTCTACACACCCAAATTAATAAGAAAAAGTGTTTTCCAGAGAAATTTTGGTGTAGTCGATTTTTGGTCAAAAAGGAAGGTTATACACTGCCTTTTTTTTGTCACGAAAAAAAAATTGTCTCAGATCGACCGGAAAAAAATTTTTCTTATAGAATGTGGCCTGTAGAATCCATAATTTCAAACAGTTCCAAGATCGGGCGACTGGATCAAAAGTTACAGCCCTTTGAATTTTCTTACGAAATTGGTTCAGTTGTTTTTATTTCAGAAAACAAATGAGTAACGAAAAACAATTGAATTTTTTTAAATGGCAGTGCACCTTTTCATTCATTTCATGTTAGTACCCTAATACAAGAACATTTTTCAAAAAACCTTATTTTAATTAGATCAATAACATTAATCTAGATATCCTACATCAAAATAAAACAAATGAACATGTACGTTTCTTAATAAATCTTAAAGACAAAATGAAATTAGCAATAAAACGGTTTTCCTCGCAATAAGTGTTTTGTTTTGTGTGTCTGTTGTCTGTCTGTCTGTCCGTTGTGTACGATAACTGTGTTTAGAAACGTCGGATCGCTTTTGAAAATTGGTATACGCATGTTCTTAAGGTTTCTATTGTTTTTCAGTTACGTAGATCAACGGGCCAAAAAGTTGCAGCCCAAAAACCCCTTAAACCTCAAGCAACTATGCAAGTGAATTAAAAAAAATGTGCGCAGGCGCAGCTCCCGCAACTTTCTTAGTTGTGGACGAATTTTTTTTGGTTAAATGACTGAAAACGAGTAACTAATTTGTCAGACAATTATGACTATTAATGTGGAAACGCGCTTTTTGTGCTCCATTATTGCTAATTTCGTCTTTTATTCAAAGTTTAATAACAAAAGTAGACGTTCATTTGTTTTATTTTGATGTAGGGTATCTAGATTAATGTTATTGATGAACTAACAGTTTTTTATTTTATTTTATAGTCCCTCTCTTGTTCTGGGCCCTCAACAGGCCTTCGCCCAATTACAGAGTGACCCGCATAATGCTTTTTTTAGAGGTGACCCTGCAGAAGGTCTTAAGTTGTTCTATACTACTTCGGTATTTAGTTTACGAATTAGGAAAACTGCAGAAAAACCCACGGAGTAGCCGCAAAATGTTCGAAATTGATCTAAGGAAACTCCCATCTTTGCCACAGATGAAAAATTCACCTCAACCCAGGTTCGAACACCCAACCTCCCCATGTTACATCATCGAAAAAAGAAAAAAAAATCTCTATCAAATGAGGATAAAAGGGTGCATCCCTATTTTAAAAAATTCAATTGTTTTTAGCTACTCATTTGTTTTTTGAAATTAAAACAACTGAATGCTGCCTTATTATTTGAAATAAAATGTTAAATAACTTTCAGAAAAATGTTATATACAGTCGATATATACCATATTTAATACATAATGGGCACCCTGTATATAAAAATGATAGGCCTGCGGGCCTGTGGGCATCCTACCATTAACGATCTGGCAAAATGTAGAAATGCTAAATAAAATATAGGCTGAGAATCGAACCCGGGCCATCCATTTTCTACAACTCATATTCTGAGCTAGCCTGGGATATTACTTTTTTGTGAATTAGCTGCACCAGCGGCGTGACTCGATCCTGATTGGATATTCTCCTGCCGTGTTCTCTCAGAGTAATTGGGGATTATTTACAACAATTTTTTTGAGATTGAACGTGCCCAGCCAACCGCACAACATGAAAAAAAAAGCGGAAATTCGGTTTCTCGTTATCTCAAAATGTACGCGTGTAAAATAAAATACATTTTCAAAGCTAATCACGTGACAGATCAGCGTGTTACATAAGCTACGGCCATGTCGTTGCCGACCCGATTGTATCATTTAATAAATTCGTGCACCAACAGGTTATTCACTGCCCTAATTGTACAAAATCGCAGTACTCCATTAACCATAAAAGCTATTCATTTGAGCGGAAACATAATTTGAATATGGTGTATCGTTATTAGTTTGATAAGGGTGCGTTAATAATCCAGTTAAGATACTCGAGTCGGAAGCGAGTACATCTTCGATCGTCGGATTTAAATTTCAAATTCGTTCACTTAACTTCAATGCTTAAAATCGAGCTCGCTTTTTATTTCAAACTTAGTGGCTGAAAAACGTACGATTCAATTGAAGAAACAAGCTCTTTTATTAGCCGTGAAGCATTCAAATCTACATCTCGAAAGCTTCGAAAGTTAAACCGCAATTATAGTTTAATTTAAACGCAAACTGTGCAGTCATATACAGGGTGAGTTTTTCTATTCATTTTAAGCATTAGGATCTCGGAAACCGTAAGACAGAGATTCGGTTAAATGAGGAAAGAGTTGTAGTTTTGAGAGCTTATTCAAAATATGCTTTTGTTTTTTGAAAAAAATCCACAGTTTACTAGATATGAGCGAAAAACAGATTTAGTGATTTTTCTTTTAAATGTTGTAGAATCGTTAGTATTAGAAATACAGAAATATGCAAGGAACAAAAATTGTAGATTTTTTTCCGCTTAATAAGATACATTTATTAATATTTATTCTTCTTTTATAATTTTCGAGTTATAACGTAAACTTGCATTTTTTTAAATGGTAATCATAGTTGGCTGTGACATTTTTAAAAAGTGCATTTTTTTCTGTTTACAATGATATAAGGTTGACAAAGAAACATGATACAGAACTGTTTGTATTATTAAGAGTAGTAAAATCAGAGTTTGCCATGGGAAACATTTTTGTTCTCTTAATTACTGTCTATTATAATATTTAATTTAAAATATCTCATTAGATATTGTTTTCCATGGCCAACTCTGTTTACTTACCTCTCAATAATACGAAAAAAATCAAATGTTAGGTGATCTTTGCTAATGTGATATTCAAGATTCATCTAAGGTGTCTAAAATAATTGTATCTGCCAAGGTTTCGTATCTAACTCGAAAACTATTCAATGTTTCTAAAGAAGCTTCTCATATAATCTCTGCAACCTTTGAAAATATTGCTCTTTTTTGCAAGTAAAATTATAAGTTATTCCGCTTTCGCTGCCATTTCAAAGTAAAGCAATACTATTATAAAAATGAAAACCAAAAACCAAAGAAAAGGCAACAAGTGCGCGATAAACGAATCCGGCTCGAAGGACCAACTTTTAATTAATGCTTGCACTTTTTTGATGAAACTCCCTCGCCACGAGATGGAAGAGGATTAAGGTAAATAGGAGGTTAGAGTAAACCACCGAATAGTGCACGTTTGAAAGCAACTTGTGTTGTCTACTCGAATTCGCCTCGTGTGAAATTTACTTCCAGTGTGGAAGAAGACGAACTAAAATACGTTTTTCACTCAAGACGCATTACTTTAATCTAGGATTAGCAGCTGAGTGGAGGTAAGAGGGACTAATTAAGATTAAAATGGGCGCATTTTGATTCCTCTTCCATTTAATACTCTCGCTATATTTAAAGAACATAGAAACTAATTATAAGTTAACGTTCCGAGCACTTCATGCTAGAAAATGAAATTACATTTTATCTCCGGTGGCGCAGAAGACAATATCGGAAACGAGATATTACTATTTATCTAACGAGGACGACGGTTTTTTTTTCTGTTACTCCACGAAATCGGAGTTCTCATCTTTAAAATGCCGTTAAGTTCACACATAAATTTGAACGTTCCAATTTATCGTTCTCTTAAATAGTTTCTGTTCGCCCAGAAGTGCTTATAAAAACAAGGAGAACAATATTTGAACAAGTCCGCGCTAAAAACAGTCCAAATCGATATCGTCTTAAAGTTTACGACAGCGCGGCTATATCTTTGGGAGTAAAAGGACCGGAAAGAGAGATGTAAAAATGTTAAAAGCGTCGCGAAGGAAAACGTTGCCACCGCGATTTTTATTCGTTTCTTTTTTTCTTTTCTGTACAAACAGGAGCTCAAGATAAGGGAATACATAATGTAAAGTCAACAGTATTGTTTGAGGACGTCTCTCAATCTCAACTCGAATTGTGTTTGAATAAATTTTCATCTTTTTCAAATTCTGACAGAACCTCCCGTAGTACACTATAATCAAATTAAATTTTCAACCCCCCTTCGAGAAACGTATCCAGAGATTAATCTTTTAAAAACTGCAGCCGCAAAAAATTAAACATTTACTTTATTGATGAGCAACCCTACTTTTATTAGATTAGCCGCGCCTGATGCGTAAAAAAAATCACAATCGATTTGCCGGGGGGGGCGCGTAAAATATGCGGTTTCGTTCGTAAATTACCCGAATTATTTCCTTTAATTAATAACTTTTAAACTTAATTAATTGTTTCGCCGCCCCCAAAATTCCAGTTTAGGAAATAATTACGAACTATAAATCTATTTACAAGTTTGTAACTATTTCTCGCTGGTCAAGTGCGACGTGTTTATTCCGAATGTTCGAAATTGACTTTAAAGCGCATTCATCTCAATTAACGTAAGAACTCAATTAAAGCGCGCCGTTTATACGGCGTAGTTTGTAAAAAATTCCTCAAACGTAATTAAATTTTCTACCTTCGTTCGAAATTAAATTCCACGTCTCTGACTGTAAACATAATTAAAGCGTTGTTAGCGACTTTTACACTAAGCTGCACGTTCAAAGAGAACTACAATAATTGACAATGGTATTTGATCGTATTCGCTTGGTTTGGTAATTCTATTACGTTCCTCTTTTACGTTTTCCTATTGAACACTTAACGTAAACCCTATTACAATCAAACGAAATCGCCATGATCATTTTTTGCGTTTTAAAAAAAACACTATTATGGCTGGCTGGCTCTCCGGCTGCGATCTCAGCAATTACAATAGCTAGAGACTTCAAATTTTCCTGTGTCCCTGGTGGGGGGTACTACTAGTGTATGTATCGTGCGTCCTATTTTGGTTGAGACTTTTTGTACCACAAACAGAATCAGTCTAGCTACGTTTGTCTCTGAGATACAGGGTGAAAACGGAAAGTGTGACTTTTTGGGATGTTATCAGATCTTACTACCCATGCAAGATAGAAAAGGGTAACAAGTTAAAAAGTAATCGTAAACGATTTACATAAAGCGCATTTCCACTTGCATTCATTTCCCATTTGTAAGATGCAACTTCTGTTAAAATCGTAAAAATCCGGCCACAAATATGAAAGATAGCGTTGCACATGGGCAATCCATTGTTGACGTGCTACTTCAATTTCAGTTTATGAGAAGAATTTCATTTCAATGCTTTTCTAAATAAGAAAGTTGGAACTGCGCATGCGCAAACCTAAATTTTAAAACTAATGTTAGATTTTCCTTTGTCCCAAGCGCCTAAGTATCAAATTTCACTTAAATGGTTCCATAGATAAAAAGTTGGCACTGCGCATGGGCAAAACCAAATTTTGAAACTGGCGTTTGATTTTCCTTTATCCCAAGTGCCTATGTATCAAATTTCGTTTAAATTCTTCCATAAATAAAAAAGTTGGCAATTCGGTTTATAAATGGTCGAGATGCGAAAAGGGCACTGTGAATTTTGAATCGATTCGATACAACTTTTGGCATTGCTTTTGGCATTGCGTATTATATGGCTAAAGCTATGCCCATATTGAATTTCATGCAATTCAGTTCATAACTAACGGAGATGTAAAAGCGATCGAACATTTCTAAACAAAGTTATCGTTCACACGGACAGATAGATGGACAGACAGACAAAGGAACAGACGGACAGACCAACAGGCAACGACAGATAGCAATGCAAAATTATAAACGATCTCTAGGATCGTTAATAAACGGCAAAAGTGTAAAATTATGGAACATGTAAAAAACGGTTTTTTGTTTTTTTTTACAATAACTTTTTTTGTAAGCGGTACAGAAAAAATTCCTTCCTTGGTACAAGACTCGACACCATAACGAACCAAATAGCGAAAAAAGTAGAACAATAGCTCTTAAGATAAAGAACTAGTAGCGTCGCAAAACGAGCGGACGGACGGACGGACAAAGTGGCCACAATAGTGCATTTTTTTTTATTTTTGTGGAAATGCGCTAAAAACGGTTTATTTTAAATATTTTTACGTAGAATCCAGTGGCATACAAAAATGTCGCCCACCAATTCTGAGGGTAAAGGGTAAACACTGTTTATTTTCCCACCGCTGTTGAGATTTGAGCCAAAGTTGGTATTTTTTAAATACAACACTCTGTATATCTTAACGTAAACGTTTTGCATTATTTTATTTATTTATTTATTGTCCCGCATAATGCTATTTTTTACATTGCTGTATCACAACTTATATTTTTTTAAATGTTAGCTATACCCAAAAATAAAAACCTTATTTTTTACGGTTTTTAAATAGTAGGCCATGGATTTATGGAGATTTTGTTTTGTTTATTGTATCCATGGCAGCCGATACCAATAAAAATAAAAATGGCTGGTGTTAAGTATAGAAACATGCAATTTCAAAATTTTGAAAAATATGATGATATACAAAAAAAATATGGATTGTGATACCTACATCATGCATTTGCATTTAAAAAATGCCAATATTAGGTAAATGCTCAGAAACGATGGTCCAAAAATTTTGTTAACTACGCCACTGGATTCTACAGAAAAATATCTAAAATAAACAGTTTTACCTTTTTTATATCTTACATGGGTAGTAAGATATGATAACATCCTAAGTGGCACAGCAATAAAAACAGTTGAGATACACTGCAGTCTCAGACAAAATAGAACACTCGGTATCTACCTGCACTACTATAGGTACATTTACATAGGCATGCGTTATACTATAAACCGCCTTCCCAATGGGCGGGCAGGGGTGCGGTAGGGGCGCTTAGGAGTAAGTGGCCGTCGTTGATTTTGTACATACAGACGGATGGTCATGGCATAACCGTGAACCAAAGAGGGATTAATTTTACTGAAATATTAATTAATTTAGTACAGATTATTAAAATGGATAAACACATACTTTAATTAAATTGAATCATTTCGAATAAGTATAGCATGTGTACGTCTATACAGGGTGGCTAGAAAGTAATGGGCCAAGGTTCTTCTGCTGAAACGGTTCGAGGTATTGATTGCAAGTTTGGAGGACTTCAATGAGACATTGTTATGCATGAATGAAAAAGAAATTTCTTCATTAATCAATTTTGCAATAAGAATGACAGATATCATTAGAATGCACAATCATTTGTTTCACTTTATCTATCCTTACGGTTAAAGAATGGCTTAGCCTACTCATTCAAACCTATAAAAATGTCAATTTAACATAATTCTATAAAACAAAGAAATTTAAATATCCCATTTTGTTATTTTAAAAAATTCAAGATGGCGGTCGCCCTTAAAATTGCGGGTAATGAAGAAATTTCTTTTTTATTCCCAAATTTGCATAACACGGAAGGAAATTAGTTCTGAAGGAATCTAAGAAGTACGTTACCAGTAGTGGACCAAACAATCAAAAGTGAGTATGACTGTGTGATTAAACGACTAAGGAGCGGTAGCTATTTTTTGCTCCTTAAGGGGGCGATGCTTCAGAAAAGGTTGAAAATCTATGCTATAGACAGATGCGGTCCAGTCCATGCGACACACTGCATACCTTCAATTTTTACTATAAGTACGTGAATATTTTGAATATTTTTTCGAAAGGCTACCGTCCCTTCCTGCCCCCTTAAGTGGCGCCCCTCAAGAGTACGGCCACAGCTTCGCCACTGGAATATCTGCATTAGAGGGAACTCTGCTACCTCTCCCCCGAGCGTTCCATTAGTTTCCGATGCCTCCATACTTTGGTCTCGTTTCTCCCATTCTTATTGTCGTCCTCTTCTTGTTCCTCCTTCATGAGTTTCTCTCATGCTGTCCTTGGTACATATTTTGTGTTTCCTCCTTCTTTTTTTTTATTTGCTTATAAACTCGCGCATTTCAATCACACTTTTATAGGGACAAGGAGAAGCACAAACGGGATTTAAAAGTAAAGGATGGGGACGACAATGGCGACATCTAACGGAGGAATTTTACAACACATACTACAGGATGTTTCACAAATAAAATTTCGACGTTACTACTTTTGTACTTTCCTACAAAAGGCACTGTTTTTCTCTTCTTTAGCCTCCTTTAGCTCTGTCTTTGCTTCAGGTTTGTGTGGGTTTTGCCCAAGCCACTTCAGTGCTGTGGTGTGGTTGTCCATGGTTTGCTTCCTGTTCGGTGACATGGGCGGTTTATGTCCCCCAAGTGTCTTTCCTGCGCGGTTCTATGATATGCCCCCCCCCCGCCCCGCCCTTCTTCGTCATATTAAAATTGGTAAGTCACGTAATGTCAATAATGCTAGTGTAAATCTAACAATAGCAGAATCTAGCTATATGAAGGGCATGTAAAATGTAATTTGCGAAACATCTCATCATGAGCCCATATTAAACGAACGAAAAAACACCTGCACACGTAAAACCACCCAGGTTGTGTTATTACACGTTTAAGCCGCCCTCATCCCTCATAAGCAATTACGTTTATTGATTAGAATCGTTTAGATATTTCAATTTTTTGTTCGTTTTTAATCAAATTCCAATTTTCTATTGGCGGTTTTGTGGCGCACACACATATAAATACACGCCGCGATTTAGATTTACGTACTGCAACCCTTGAAAGTACAAATCAATACAGGGAAAGCACTTGATGCAAGGATACGGGTAGAGGATTAAGGAGCTTCAGTACCATTTGTGCTGTAAACAACGCGAAATTCTAAAGGGGCATTGTAAGTGAGCTTAAGGCTTAGCAAATCTAAACAAGAGCTCCAATTAATCCTTTTCCAATAATTCTCCCTTCGGTTTCTCTTCTAACATATAAGAAACTCGCGGACGTATTTAATTAATTGGTGAATTTTATATAAATTCAAAGTTAGGGCAATTCCACAATAGGTAGGTACATAAAATTATAGGTGTTCACTTTGATGGTAGGCCATGACAATTAATTGTCGGGGCATGTTGAAGACTCTTAAGGCCTAAAAATGTTTTCAATGGAATTGCAATTGTTATGGCTTTTAAAGTCGAAAAATACTGTTGAATTACAAAAAATATGTAAAAGTTACCGACATGTTTATACAGGGTGCCCATTATGTATGGATGTCTCGATAAATATTGACTGTATACAACATTTTTCTATATAAAAGTTGTTTAGCATTTTATTTCCCATAATAAGGCAGCATTCCATTGTTTTCATTTTAGAAAGCAATTGAATATCGAAAAACAATTGAATTTTTTTAAATAGCAATGCCCATTAGGCTCATTTGATATGAGACTTTTTTCTTTTCAAGCTTTGTGTGATACGTTATGATGAACATTTTGAATATTCATTGCGATGAAAGCCACTTTACTGCTAATTGCGTTTTGTTTTCAAAGTTTAATAATTAATAAGAAACGTACACGTTTATTTGTTTTATTTTGATGTAGGGTATCTGGATTAATGTTATTGATCTATTTTCTTGAATAAGGGATGTTATATCATCGAAAGAGAAAAAAACTCTATCAAATGAGTTAAAAAAAAGATGCACTGCCATTTAAAAAAAATCAATTGTTTTTCGTTACTCATTTGTTTTCTGAAATAAAAACAACTTTCATATAGAAAATGTTGTATAGGTACATTCGATATTTACCGGGATACATGCGACATTTCATACATAATGGGCACCCTGTATAGTTATAAAGGTAAATCCTACATTTGATGCAATGCAGTTCCATTTAAATAATCAAGTTACCTCTGAATTGAATTTTAAATTTAAATTAAATTGAAATTTCAATATGTGCCATCCTGTATAAAAACTACTGAACACATGAACTGCAAGAAAAAATATATTTTTGATATTGTTGTTCGTGTGGGTATACTTATGGCCGAAATAAAAAAAATATTGCAAACAAAATAGGTACAAAGGTACATTTAAAGACTAACAATAGAGGATAACAGAGCATGAAATTATAGGGCGTTTGATGATTAAAGCAAGCCACTTTGTACAATTGGACCAAAACAAATATTTTAGAAGGGAAGCCATCCGTCCGCCTCTGGAAGGGGAGGGTGAGCCACCCCTGAAGGTTTATTTGGCATTTTACAGGAAAACTACGCTCTTGATCCAAAAATATGTGGTTACTTTTTTTGTAGAGCATAAAATTCTCTATCGCCTAAGGCCTTTTCCTTCACTCTAACCAATTAAACAGAACCTAACCCCAATGCTTTGGAGAAGGACTTTGGTTCGTAAGGATTCATAGGATTTTTTATTTACTATTTCTTTTTATGTTATGCCAAATTTAACTAACTAACTATATCGTAATCCGAAACCCATTTACTAATAGGGAACGTAAGTTTGAATTAATTGAATTTGGGTTTGATTTTGGCATTTAAGTTTTTGGATATATTTTTCGTGTAACGAGCGTTAATCACTCCTATCGATAAGGTCCCGTTCTAGATTTTACAACAATTAATTACCAAATCATGGTGTTACAACGTTGGCCAAGATTGGAAGTGGACTTGATAAACAGTCAATGCGTTTTCTTTGAAAATGAAATACGTACGGGAAATCCGCGATGACAATAACCAACTTACAATGCGATATAAATTATTAATTATTAGTATTGAAATATTATTGGAAAGTTTTTGTTTAAATTGATTTAACGTTAGTTTTCAAGTGGAAAACCGTTACATTATGATACGTTGACAGAGGGTTGCGTTTTGATAAAGAAGATGGACCAAAGAGATTCTATGTTAATACAGTTATTTATATACAGCTTGAAAAATAACTGATGAAACGAAAGAGGGTTATTGCATATTTTAACCTTTTCTTTTGACAGCGTTTTACTTCGAATACAAGAAGAACGGGTACGGAGGCGGTTATATGGATGCCTTTACGTTATGTTATGTAAAACTTAACAACCCCTTTGACGACAGGGATGAGTATAAAGTAAACATCAACGAGAAATAAAATTATTCAAATTATTTATTTTCGTGCGCCGCGTTTACATACAAAAGTAGACTTCATTATTAAAACTTTTCTTTGTGCTTCCCATTAGGAGAAGCGAGGCTAATTATACAAATGTCACGGTGGAAAAGTTAGTAATTAAAGTTTTGTGAATAAAAAATGGGAAAAGAGAGGGCGAGGTTGGTTGCGAAAATCTCCTTAAGCCTTTTGTGTCATAAAAAAATTTCATTCACAATTTGGAACGTGAAATGGGACACACGGGAACCTTAACCCATTAAGATCAAGTACTTTTTAACGAATTCATCTGTTGGTCAATTCGTTTGCTACTATTTTTATTGGTTGAAGACATTCGTAAGCTGCTAGATCGCATCTTTTGTTTTGCTTGGTGATGTCCAACAAAAATATAAACCCCTACTAAACAAGATAAAAAGAATCGCATACGATTTTCAGTAGGGAATGTTGTCACTCCGCTCGTATTCGGAAACCAGACTTTTGATCCGGCTCATATTAAATAGCACTGATCCTTGAACTCGTAGAAATCGATTGGTGAAGGTGTGACAGCGCGCTGTCTCTTTTCGTTCTCGAGTTAGATGAGGAACAGACGGACAGACGAATAAAACCATCACATACACTTTTTCTTATATTGTTACTTTTGGTACTTTTGGCGTATCGGTGCTAATTTTTGCACAAAAAGTTTATTTGTTGAGAATTGTGATGTTATGATTACTTCCCTGGTTTTATACAGGGCTAGTTAAACTTTTAAAGAAGTTGGGTGGCGCCCAGAACGAATCAGCCGCTGTAAAAGTTCGCAAGCTCTTTTATGTTATCATCCCTGAGATATCTGGCCAATTATGCTGCGGGTTTGAGCAAAAGCAGCGCCAGCTTAACTCGCTATTATAAAGCACTTCAAAGGTCTCCGTTTCTAATCGGACGAGAGGTCTGTGATTGGATTTTACATTTTAATGATAGTTTTTTATGGTAACGAAAAAATACTGCCGCGCTGAATTAGTTCGTCCTTGTTTTCGACTCCTTTGTACGACAGAATCACGTTTCTTTCTAATTACATGACAATCCCCTTTTTACGGTGTAAGTAAAACATACAATTCTCTTAAAGCTGGCCTCTTTTTAACGATAAAAAAAAGATTTTAGGTAGGTATAGATAGCTCGAACTTAGGCGCCTGTATTTTGCTAGGACATGATCTGTCATTGTAATAATATAGGATATTTTCAGGGTTTAAATTCATGGTTTGAGCTCAGACGCCCTCCTTCGACTAGGACATAAGCTGTCTCATACACTGTGTCCAAGATAAGGATGTCTACCATGGGGATCTTGGAAACCATAGAAGATACCACGATGGTCAAATTCAACAGTTATTATCCTGCTTTAAAGAAAACCAGAAAATTTCTGTTACTTCCGAAGATATGCCAGAAAAACCGAAATTTGCCGATTTGGTTTTTATTTTTTTCTGATACCATTTGAAGATATACAAAAAAATACACATTCTGATTGCCACTGTTACACTTTTACAACGTTCCGTTTCGGAAAAATTTTATTTTTTTATATGGTCTGTAAAAAGTACACACTGTATTGAGTAATAGTTTGTGTAATCAACATGATGGTGCACCCGCCCATAATGCCCTATTCGTGCCAAAATACGTATCGGACAAATTTTCAGTTGAAACTAATAGAGTTGACAATTTCTGTTTTTTTGTACCGTACATTGTTGTATTCGTAATAGAAAATACTCCTTAATACAGTGTGTACTTTTTCTACGTGCCATATAAAAAAATAAAGTTGGCGATGATTTTTCCGAAACGAAACGTTGTATCGAAGTTTAAAACGTGGCAATAAGAAAGTGTAACATCAGAAAAAAAAATAAAAACGGAATTAGAAACGGGTTTTCTGGCATATCTTCGGAAGCAATCGTAATTTTCTGGTTTTTCTTTAAAGCAAGATCATAACTGTTTAATTGCGCACCTTTTCTCTAATTAAACCATTGTCGTATCTTCTATGGTGTCCGAGATCCCCATGATAGACATCCTTATCTTGGACACAGTGTATAATACAAGAGAGAGGGGTTCAAAATCTATTATATAACAGTATGCAAATAACATAAATATTTAGGCGCCATGAAAAATAATCACATTTGGCATTTATGCACAATAAGAGTTGCAAAATGCCACTGTATTGTACGAAGCTCTGGATAGGACACATAGGAAATTATTTGTAAATTACAGTTGTAACTGGGAATTATGCTAATTTACAGTTGTAACTGTGGATTATACTAATTTACAGTTGTAACTGGGAATTATACTAATTTACAGTTGTAACTAGGAATTAGTTTATAATTTACAGTTGTAATTGGGAATTAAACTAATTTACTGTTGTAACTGTCAAGGATAATTCCCAGTTACAACTGTAAATTGGTATAATTCCCAGTTAAAACTGTAAATGAGTGTAATTTCAAATTACAACTGTAAATTATAAACTAATTCCCAGTTACAACTGTAATTTACAAAATAATTTCCTATGTGTCCTATCCAGAGCTTCGTAGTATTGTATAGTGATGATAATAAACCTCAAAGGAGGGTAACATGATAATAAAATATTAGCATGCTCTTGAGCGTAAAGGAGGAGGAGTGGAAATATAACATTCAATCTTACTTGACTTCAGGATCAAGCGAAGACAGTTCTAAGACTGAATTCCATAGCCAGATGCAAGTTATTTGCAATTGGAATAGAATCATAAACATGACAATAAGAAAGTAAACTCGAAGGTTCTCAGTCAAGATTACTCGAAGATTACTCGGTAAATCAACATTTTAGAACAGATGAGTCAGATATGAGAAAAACCAACTCACTAAATCGCTTTCTACCGAATCATTTGTATGCCCTGCTTGTTATGAAATCGTTTTAGTTTACCCCAATTATTCAGGGCTCGGAAACCTATTATCTCCAAGAGCATCATCAACTTCTAATTAGGATTATGGCAATACAAGAACAAATTCAACAAATATTTTACGCCTCCACATAAAAGAAACAACAACCTAACTCATCGCACAAGCCGACAACAAACATCGTAACTGAATTTAAAAGTACAACCCCCGCCTAACTGCTAACAAAGGACAAAGGCCCTACCAATTCAAATTTATGATAACAAGTATCTAGCAAATAAAGAAAAGCATGTATTAATGTCGCCCCATAGAATTCAAATGACGCAGAGACAACGATCGTTAATTCCACCACTGTTTACATGAGTTGTTCTTACAATTCCACCAATCGTGCTGGTTTTTTTTTATGACTTAATTGTATAGGAACTCTTTGAAAGATCTACCAAGGATTTTAGAAGTGCAAAATTTTATAAATGAAGCTACCCTCACACGTGAGCATCTTAACGAAATAACATTTCACGAAAAAATATCTGCAAATGTCTTATAATCCCCTTCAATCTGACGTCGTCTTTCTATTTCATCGGCGTGGAAAAATTGAAAAGCTAAAGCAGTCGAGATAGGTCACTGGAAATGAAAGCATAAGATAAAACAAAAGTAAATTGTGTTTTTCTTTCTCTCCTCGTAATTTTCCTTCGAGCATTTTTTTAACGTAAAACATAGAGTTACGACCGCTTCACTTCTGGAAAACTACAATAACGCTCAGTCGCAACAAAGAGTGCGGCTTATAAGGAAACCACAATCTCGTCCCTCATTTCAAATTTACTTCTGCGAGATTATTGCATTACACTCTTCCTTTGGCTATAAGAAGGGAGCCGGGAATACATTAGCGGATTCGTATAAGACAGATGATTGGATGAGGCTGCGGCGACGAAGCGGGAACGTAATCAAACGGCGCGGAATGGAATCATGAAAAGAAATGACGTGGATTTAATGTCTAACAAGCAATTGTGTGACAGGAGCGATGAATAAGAAACGAAAGTGAGATGGCTAGGTGAGACAATACTCTAAAAGCACCTGCGACGATTTATTACACGCCGTCTTATACCACCCCGGCCATTTACTGCCCGGTGGTGGCCGCGTAGATAATTAAATCACCACCGCACCTCATAAACTGCCGCCGGTGGAGCAATGGTACCTAATCAATATCGGTGGGGCGCGCGAGAACGAATTCGCCTTCCACCTTATCCCAATAAATAAAACTGAATTCATCGAATGCTTTACTCCCGAAATTGCCCTTCCACTCCCCAAGTTCACATTATTGTGCTCCCGGTTACTTTCGATTCATTTATTTTCCAAATTTATGCCCCTCCATTCGAATTTTCATGCGTGTATACATCGGGAGATAACGACTGTTAAAAATTGGTTACATTTACGTAAAGTGGACGATAGTGAAATCGATGTGGGCCGAACCGTGCCGTTAGGAAGATGTAGGTGATTCAAATTGGATTTGTCTTTAGCTTCCATTAGTCAAGAGGTGATGCTAAATTAAAATTTCCTCTCTCACTCTAATTGAGATTGAATCGTGTACGTGATTCGTAAGTTTCTCGGGAGGTTATTACTGAATTCGTATTCTCTTTGGCTAGGTTTCCATACTTGTTTTGCCTTTCTCGCACACAAAAAATTATCTTAAGTTACTCTGTTAATATTTAAATTCAAGTATAAATTGTGATAAAGCGCCTTTTTTTTAACCGAAGTAGCTTTTGTTTTGACATCACCAATGGATATATTTCTTGCAGACGTCTCAATCGCCCTTTGTGAGTACCCTCTTCCGACAATCCGTTCTTGAGGTATAAGGGAATATACCCGAGAAGGAGAGCTATGGTTGGTAGAAATTAATTCCTTTCGTTGAGACCTTTCATTAGAGTACCATGAAGGATAAAACTAGTTCCACTCACACCCCCCCCCCCTTCCTATGCAAAATCTTAGACCATTTGTTTGTCATATGTAAAAGTTGTGCATTTTTACTTTCAAAAACAGCATCTCAGGAAATAATTGGAGGGAGGGGGGGGGGGGGCTTTTAGACAGCGAAATTTGATGGCCGTCTGGCACACCAAGGTATAGGGTATCTACTGCAAAAATTCCAGGGCTCTAGGACCATTCCCGTAGAAGTAGTTCGAAACGGCAAAGTGGATCCGGACGGACGGACGGACAAAACGCAAACAATAGCACATTTTTTTTAATTCTTAAAAAATGCGCTCAAAATTAATAAAAACTATTTATGCGGAAAGACAACCCTTAAAATCGTGTTAACAAGCGTTTGAAGACAAAATGCAAGACATACTGAAAGGGCATATACACTGTGTCCAAGATAAAGGTGTTATAGACAAATGATGGTAACAGAGAGAATTGGCAGTAAACTAGTAACAAGTAACAACGTTGGGGTTGGACAAAATAAATATTGTACAGGGTGGCCAAATTTGGTCGTTAGTATGGGGCTACTCTTAAACTATACAAGTGACAGAAAAAAACCTAACATCGTAATATACCTTAAACTCAATGCCGAGAACCAAACTGGCCCACTCTCTTGTTTTTTAGTTGTCGAAAATGTGTCAAAAATATATAAGCGGGGTTATGAGGTGGTGCACCATCTTGTTGAAACATTATATTATCTCTCTCTACTAAGGGAAAGCCGCTTCTCTCAGAATTTAGTCAACTGTCGTGGTGATGTGTCCCTGGTAGGACCTAACAGGAGTGCATCTTCACCACTTTTCCTGCCATTGCGCTGGGACGCGACATATGCCAAACAATGTGGTGGATTTTGTGGATTGGAGAGGTTGGAGGGGGCGCAACTGGGTGCTTCGATACTGAAATCTGCATTAGAGAGAGCTCTGCTTCCTGTTGATAACATCTCCCCCGGTGTTCCATTAGTTTTCGATGCCTCCATCCTTTGATCTCGTTTCCTTCTTTTTTGTTTCTCCCTTCCTCTCTCTGCCTCCCTTTCTGTCTCCTCCTCATGGTTTAGTGTGCTTATGTCTGATTTTTCCCCCACTTCCAGTACTCGTCGGCTGTCTTTCTTCATTTTGTGTTTGTCTCTGCTCCACTTTTACCATCTCTCTATGGGAATTCCCGAGGCGGCCACCGTCTGGTCTATAGTGGTGTTCCTCTATCCTTCCCTGGCATTTCCCCCTATTTCAGTCTTCCTAGTGTCTCCATCATTTCTTCCATCGTGGAGGGTGGCCAGTAATCGTTCTTGTTCCTCCTTCAGGAGCTTCTCCCATTCTGTCATTGGTACATATTTGTTGGTTTCTCCTTCCTCTTTCTTCATTCTATTTTTTAAACATTTGCGCATTCTCCTCCATTGAGCGATGGCAAATTCCTTGATCTAATGTTGTTCAAAGGCTGTGATTTTCTCCTCTCTGCTCTCCGTTAGCTCTTTGCTCCAGTGCTCTGCTGTGGTTGTTCATGGCTTGCTTCCTGTTCGGTGACATGGGCGGTTTATGTCTCCCAAGTGTTTCCCGCCGCTTCCTTGAGCGTTCCGGCGATCCTGTGTCCCTTCCCCCGTTTTGATCTCGTCCTGCTCCTTTCTATACTCCTCCCTTTTCTTCTCTTCCCTGTCAGAAGTTTCACATTCCACCATTCGCCCATTCTCCCGCTTTGCTCCCTCTCCTTTCCTTCTTCGCCCATCTTTCAAAATTTATGTTTTTGGCGCATTTTTTTAAGAAAAATGTGCAATTGTTTTTGACTGTCCGTCCATTCGTCTGGACTCGCTTCTGCGCTTTGAGCTACTTGGAGAGGGATGGGGGGTAGAAATTCATTAAATAATCTTTCATTCTATTCTAATTAATCGTCTCAATAAAAGTAACTGGTTTTTTTCTTACCCAATATCAAACTAGGGGGTTGGCGAGGGGGGCTGGTTTTGTCCAATCACGGGTCTCAACGAACGGAATTAACCAATCATACTTCTTCTTTACCCCTTATCATGATCGGCTATAATTCCGTATATCTCAATGGCGGATTGTAGGAGGAGGTTACTCACAAAGGGCGGTGGAAACGTATGGAAGAAATGGCGATATCAAAACTTTAAGAGCGAATATCTTGAAAACGAAGGGTCAGAAAAGGATACTCATAAAGGGTAAGTGGAACGTCTGGACGAAAAACATCTACTGGCGATGTGAGTATTTCACAAATGTTAGAGGAAGGGAAAATGCAATATTTCTGAGAATTTCTCTAAGGCCATGATTTTTCTTGCATTTTGGATGTATGCTACGCGGCCTTTAAATGCTTATGTGTAAAGATCTCTTCCCCATAAACGACCAACAACTCCAATTTGACCATCGTCGTATCTTCTATGGTTTCTGAGATACTTATCTTGGACACGGTGTATAAACATGTTCCGAAACGACATCTCGCTTAACACGCAAGTCGTCAAAGGATTTAAAATGTGCACAATGTGATTATCAACGAAGGAGAAATCAAACTCAAGTGAAGATCTGTTAAATCGACAATACTTTCAAATTTGTAAAATGTGCACAGTGTGATTTTGCAACATATCAACACTCTTCACTTTAAAATGTGCACACTGTAATGGTATTGCATGGAATTTTATTATACAAACATTTACTTAAAAGTAGCTAATTAGCTAATTGGATGGTCGATTCTGACCACTTCGAATATCTCGAAATAACGAGGTCATAAAAACTAGGAATAACCAGCTGATTTTTTACATGCAGCCTAGTAAATGTTTGTATAATAAAATTCTATACAATACCATTACAGTGTGCACATTTTAAAGTTAAGAGTGGTGATGTGTTGCAAAATCACACTGTGCACATTTTAAGAATTTGAAAGTATTGTCGATTTTAACAGATCTTCACTTGTATAATAAAGCGGTCGTATAGTCCTACAAATGTAGTATGTGTTCCCAGTCCTTTTGCTGAGACCTTTTATTTGAATAAGAGATGCCCCCCCCCCCAATTTCTAGAAATTTCACGTTACAGAAGCAATGCATTTGACTTTTCAATATGGCGGACGGAATCGAAATCCAAAACCGAGGAGTAAATTATTTGCAGAATTGTTCGTCGCACCTTTGAAAACAGTATCTCAGGAAATAATTCAAGGAAGAGGGGAGGTTCTCTCAAGCCAAACAATAGACTACACGTGAGGTATTCATTAAAACAATGGTTGTTATAGAAACCGGAGAACATATTGGTCTACAGACAAATACAGGGTGATTTAAACCCTCAACATTTGACCGGAGGTATTTTTAAGGATGACAAAAGACCTCGCCAAGGAAAAAAAGGGTGAATGGGACCGAAGCGAAGGGAGGCGGACCACAAAAGACGTACGTGATTAGGGACCACAAAAGACGTACGTGATTAGAAAAGCATGAGGAACTCACGATAAAGTTCGGAGGAAGTCAAAGTTTCAAAGCTGAACTAGACGGTGCCGGCGATATACCAGGGGAAAACTCCCGCGAGACACTTTAAAGGCCCTAAAATGATCTAGAAAGGTCTTGGAACCTTTCAACGTTTTTAAGAGATTCATAAAGCCCCATGAAGGTTAACGAAACATTTTACAGTCTCGACCTTTAACGCATCTTTAACACTAAAAGCTGTTTAAAATACTCTTGGAGACCCTTCGAGACTCATACAAGTTCTTTAAGGGTCTTAAGAGCTCATCAGCGTTTAGGTTTTACACACTCTTTACGTTCTTGAATATCCTTAAAGACTCTTTAAAACTCTTAAAAAGCTCATAGACTCGCGAAAGCTCTTAAAGTGAGCAAAACATTGAGAAAGATGACATGAGGACCCTTGGGGACTATCTTCTACATCCAAAAGCTTTTAACGATGTTCTCAAAGACCTTTTAAAGATATTAAAATACTTTATAAACACTTCTGACCCTGGCAAAAACCCAATTTCGATAAAAAATTCAAAGGGCTGTAACTTTTGATCTAGTAGTCCGATCTTAGAACTGTTTGAAATTATGGATTCTACAGGCCACATTCTATAAGAAAAAACTTTTTCTTATTAATTTGGGTGCGTAGAATCCAAATCAATTCGTACTTTTTGCTGTTGGAATTCGGAAATCGGAACGTGTAATTACTGAGTAGCAACGAATTAGTTCAACTTCGGGTCAAAACACATTCGGATTTGTGACCAATTGCGGGTTAACTGGAATTTTGTATTTACAGTCAATTCTGGGAAGAAAAAAAATTTAGCAGCTGATTCGTAGCAAGGCGAGTGGTAAAATATACGCGAAGGAATATTTTCGAGTCGGAGATGCGGGATTAAATAAAATGACATCAAGCTCATGAGTTTTTTCCCGGATCGCTAACAGTAACGACTGGTTTTCCGGTCGATCTGAGACAATTTTTTTTTTCGGAAAGGCAGTGTATAACCCTTTTTTTCCAAAAATCGACTGCACCAAAATTTCTCGGGAAAAAACTTTTTCTTATTAATTTGGGTGCGTAGAATCCAAAACGATTCGTACTTTTTCGGTTAGACGTCTCAATCGAAAGTTATGGGCAAAAACCAGCCTTCTGACACTAATAAAGTTTTTAAAGGCTCTAAAAACCTTGAAAATTTATTGAAGCCTTTTGAAAGACTCACTTTTAAGAAACCCTTGGAGGAATTTGGTTTCCTAGCGACTCCTACAAGTTCTTAAAAATTTTTAAATGCACTTGTAAACCCTCAAAACTCGTAAGGGGGCAGAAAATCCGCTAGGATATGAAGACGCTTGGATCTTGTACCCCATAAAGGATATTGAAATCTCTCAAGTGTTCTGAAAGACTACTAAAGGCTTTTAAGTGCTCTTAAAACCTTGACCTGAATTTTTGAAAAAGTCTTAAAAGCTTGCAAAGGCTAAAAGCCTCTAGAAGACACCTGGAGACAATTTTGAACACTTGTGAAGGCTGTTGGATAGCCTTAACGATACTAAAGGCCTAGAAGACTGTAGAATGCCTCCTAATTTGAACAACACGTTTCCAAGGAGACTTTTTGCGAAAGGAAAGTACAAAAGGTATTTTCCAACACGATTCTGAAAAGATTTCTAACGCTCCTGAAAGCCAAGGGATCCTTGAGACCGTCTCTATGACGACCCCTAAAAGCATTATGCAAATGCAGAAGGACATTTCTTCAAAAGACAACGCCTGAGCAAGTTTCTCAGACTCCTACCTCAACTCTCACAGCTGTTTATTAAAATTTATGAGGTAGAGGAAACGAAAATTCCAGAGCTAAGTTCGCAGGTCGTTTTTAAAAGGACTAGAATGTACATTTCTAAAAGTTCAAGGGGGAAGTTTTGTTAGTAGATCTTTTCAGGAACATATTGTTGCGTAAACAAGGCCGTGGAGACGTTATTTCCGTATACACACCAAAAATAATGACGGGAGAGGAGGGGTAAGGAGAGTGTAAATCTGGGGGATTATTAACGTATAAGCACAAGGTTGGTTTATTTTACTTGAATTTGTTATCTTAGTGCCCATTTTTATTATTTCTTGTTTATATTATAATTTGTTCAATTTAGATAAAGTGTTAGGAGTAAGACACCGTAAATTTCTCATCGTATTTATTAAGATCAGAAAAAAGTGAAGTTTCCTAAAGCCATCAACGTGTGTTTTTGATAAGTGGGAATGAATATCTCACATCTTGTACGACCAGATTTTTTGTATCATTGAGAAAAAAACTACTTCTAACATTTTTTATTTTAACTGTCGACCGCCTGTGTGCGGGGTAATCTGTGCAATCAAGCTTTGTAAGTTTTTCTTTGATTTTGTTTCATTGTCAATTAATGGATTGTGTTTTTATTCGAATCCATCTCTACAAGCTTCCATTTTAAAACTTTACACGACGCAATTTATTATTGCTCGCACAGATCTTTTGCGCAACTCTCCTTTGTTTAATATGGTTAGGCTTTTTAATAATTTATCTTTTCTCGGCGACATCCATTTTCATAGACTCGTTGATATTATAAATATAATGAACAATCTTTAGTTTCTTTTTCCCTTGTTCATGTGCTAATTTAAGGTATGTTTTCTAAATCTCATCATTATTATGTTTAGTTATCTTTAGTTTACAAATTTATTTGATTTAATTTACTTTGTGTGCACTTACCAGGTAATTAACGTGTATATGTCCTGTAATTGGAATGTTTTTCTGTAGGACATTAAATGATTATTTATTTATTTATTTATTATTTATTAGAAAAATGTCAGACTTAAAAAAAACGTTACACCAATTACGTGACAAGATGCATTGAGTAGACAAACTGCTATGGGAGGTGGGGAAGATCCGGCTTTGTATAAAAATAAAATTGAACGTCGCGTGCATACGATGACACCTTTTTTCCGAACAAGTTTAATCTCGCAACTATCGCGTGCACGCCCCGAACGTTTGCTTTAATCTCGAAATGGGCCCCCGGAGGATCTCCGAAGGTGGCTACTTGACGTAGTCGTCGATTCGACGTAGCTCTATTTGCCTTTATACTTTAAAATAACAAAGACTCGCGTCGCGAGGTAACTGATTTATAAGGAGATACCGTACGTGAAATATGCAATTTTTGAATAACGCGGAGGAAGCGATGCGTCCTAAAATTGCATTTTCTGACGCGATTCAGAATGTTTGATCCAATTTTGTTGCACGAGAATGCAACTGCGCTTCGTGCATTTAAAAACAAAATCGGTGAGATTCGATTTTAACAATAGTAGCCATAGGGTGATGGCACCACGCGGTTAATGGAATTGCCTACACACTAACTGCAATTGGACCGGCAAAAGTAGATCTGATAACATAGCGCAACCATACGCGTTAATTATATCTTCCTAAAGCTAGTGAAAATCGATTTAGCTGGGTTGAAATCGAGATAATAAAAGTCTATGATATGTTAGCGAGCGCCCGCAATTGTGTTTGACAATTAAAATTAAGGTGCAACCCAGCTGACATCAACAGAGCATGTCCAGTATCATCTGCGTTAATTATTACGTTTAAGAGGCGGCCATGCCAGTTCCAATTAGGATGGTCTTAGCCATAACTTTACCGCTTTATTGAATTTTAGTTCCACATATTCTGTTTTCAACAGAAAGCCAATACCGGAGATTAAACCCGAAATCCATTTACCGAACTCTCATTAGAACAACAATTATATAAATTACGACAGAGGGTTAGTTTTATCTAACGTCGCGGTACGCTAAGAGAACGGACCCGGCGAGGTAATTCTTATAAAAAATCAACTTACCTAGAGCATTGAACAGGAAATCTGTAACAAAAAAAGGTTTTAATGCTTCTATTTGCAAAACTTCCGAGTGACTTAAATTGATTATTATTAAATTGTTTTCCAGTTCAAAAAATAAATTGAAATATCTTTTTTCGCATATAAAAGAAGTTCTTTACGTTTTCGTCGTTTCCGGTACGGATCGATACATTTTATTACTAATCTGGGAAAATGCAAAATTTTCTAGGCGACAAAATTCGACAGACGTACCGAGTAAGGAATATACCTCAAAGTATGATACTTCCATCAGGGCCGTAAATAAAACCAAAAAGGAATCTGCCCGCAAAGTTTTCCTTTTTTTTCTCTCCTAATTTTGTAGAGAATTTATGTGACTTTCGTTCGCCGGTATATCTTACTGTTTAGCATTTTTATCATCATCAAACGCTTCGAGCCTGTTCCGTCTAATAAATTTCAGCGGGAGTGTACCGAAAACTGACAGAACAAAGTTTTAGAAACCACGGTGAAGATTAGCGGCTTGAATTCCCAAGCGAACCGTCATTTGCTATCGCAGTCCAGCGGAAGGATGATGGGAAAAGATGGGAAATTAGGGGAAAACTTTTAAACATACCCTTACTAGTGCCAGATAAAAAAAGGAGAACAATCCGCATATGTTCGGGTTTTATCTTGAGGAATATGCGTTAATTCTTTATTTCTGCGCAACTTCTTATTTTATTTTGTTATCTCGTTTTTCTTTGCGATATAAAAATTTCGTATATAAATATAATAAAATGGGGTCGCTTTGTTTGTCGCAAACACATAAAATAATTTTTTTGTTGCTTTGTTGTAACAGTACATGTTTGTCTTAAGTTGGAAAACAATTTCTAAGTATCTCCCTCGGGAGCTTATCTCGCTAGTAATCTAAATTGCGAACACAAACTTCAGAGTATCCGTCTACCTAGCAATTTACCCCTTACATTGATTTGGTTCACCAACCTCCTTCCAATTATATAGAAATATAGTTTTATTATACGCCAACTTTTCCCATTTCTTTTGTTGTCAAACTGAACTCCTAGTAATCATATTGCGAATATCGTTAATTTATCCAATTATAGTCGCTCCTTTATGTAAACATGTCCGACAACACAATTCCATCGTGTTTAATATGTAATCAAATACATTCGATGGCATAATATTGACCATTCGATTCTATTCAAACAAGCAAGTAAAACAGTTTCTCGCACAAATTCAAATTACATTTATGTAATATTGAAATTCGTGACGTAACGAAATAGGTCGCTTGTGGAAGAATGAGCTTGTCCACGTATGGCCATAGCTTCAAGCGAATCAACAGTTGAATATGTGAAAATGTTCGCATTTATTTATTATTTATTTATTTATTATCCCTCTCTTGTTCTGGCCCCTCAAAAGGCCTGCGCTCAATTACAGAATGACCCCCATAATGCTTTTTAGAGGTGCAGGAAAACCTAATTCGGCAGAATGCTCGAAACTGGCCTAAGGTCTTTTCCTCGTTATTTTTTGACAGGTTCCAGTTTGTGGGGATAGATGTCGCAGTGCCTTTTGCGGGTTTTATTCAAGACGAGCAACTGTTGGGCGACCGGGGGATTTTCCACAAGCAACACTTCCTGTATCGTCAAATCGACAAAGAATGTGGCGGCGTAAGTTCTATCAATCAGTGACATGTTCAGCAGTTTCTTATAAACAGACCTGTTCCTGATGGATACACCTGTTTCTATTTAACCGATCTGAAGCTGAGCTGAAACACCTCCTCGCACATTATAACCTCCTGATACCAAATTGGAAAAGATTTAAAACGAAATTTGGCTTCGAAATATTATTGTGGGTGATGGGAAAAGACCTCCTCGACTATTATGTTCTCCTGGTAGCCAGACAAAATTTTAAAAGAATTTTCTGATTGTCCCCTCGTGTATTAGGAGCTTAAACACCTCCTCGCATATTATAACCTTCTGATACCAAATTGGAAAAGATTTAAAACGAAATTTGGCTTCGAAATATTTTTGTGGGTGATGGGAAAATACCTCCTCGACTATGTTCTCCTGGTAGCCAGACAAAATTTTAAAAGAATTTTCTGATTGTCCCCTCGCGTATTAGGAGCTTAAACACCACCTCGCACATTATAACCTCCTGATACCAAATTGGAAAAAATTTAAAACGAAATTTGGCTTAGAAATATTTTTGTGGGTGATGGGAAAATACCTCCTCGACTATTATATTCTCCTGGTAGCCAGACAAAATTTTAAAAGAATTTTCTGATTGTCCCCTCGCGTATTAGGAGCTTAAACACCTACTCGCTCATTATAACCTCCTGATCCCAAATTGGAAGAGGTTTAAAACGAAATTTGTCTTCGAAATATTTTTGTGGGTGATGGGAAAAGTCCTCCTCGACTATTATGTTCTCCTGGTAGCCAGACAAAATTTTAAAAGAATTTTCTGATTGTCCCCTCGCGTATTAGGAGCTTAAACACCTCCTCGCACATTATAACCTCCTGATACCAAATTGGAAAAGATTTAAAACGAAATTTGTCTTCGAAATATTTTTGTGGGTGATGGGAAAAGACCTCCTCGACTATTATGTTCTCCTGGTAGCCAGACAAAATTTTAAAAGAATTTTCTGATTGTCCCCTCGCGTATTAGGAGCTTAAACACCTCCTCGCACATTATAACCTCCTGATCCCAAATTGGAAAAGGTTTAAAACGAAATTTGTCTTCGAAATATTTTTGTGGGTGATGGGAAAAGTCCTCCTCGACTATTATGTTCTCCTGGTAGCCAGACAAAATTTTAAAAGAATTTTCTGATTGTCCCCTCGCGTATTAGGAGCTTAAACACCTACTCGCTCATTATAACCTCCTGATACCAAATTGGAAAAGATTTAAAACGAAATTTGTCTTCGAAATATTTTTGTGGGTGATGGGAAAATACCTCCTCGACTATGTTCTCCTGGTAGCCAGACAAAATTTTAAAAGAATTTTCTGATTGTCCCCTCGCGTATTAGGAGCTTAAACACCACCTCGCACATTATAACCTCCTGATACCAAATTGGAAAAAATTTAAAACGAAATTTGGCTTAGAAATATTTTTGTGGGTGATGGGAAAATACCTCCTCGACTATTATATTCTCCTGGTAGCCAGACAAAATTTTAAAAGAATTTTCTGATTGTCCCCTCGCGTATTAGGAGCTTAAACACCTACTCGCTCATTATAACCTCCTGATACCAAATTGGAAAAGATTTAAAACGAAATTTGTCTTCGAAATATTTTTGTAGGTGATGGGAAAAGACCTCCTCGACTATTACGTTCTCCTGGTAGCCAGACAAAATTTTAAAAGAATTTTCTGATTGTCCCCTCGCGTATTAGGAGCTTAAACACCTACTCGCTCATTATAACCTCCTGATCCCAAATTGGAAGAGGTTTAAAACGAAATTTGTCTTCGAAATATTTTTGTGGGTGATGGGAAAAGTCCTCCTCGACTATTATGTTCTCCTCGTAGCCAGACAAAATTTTAAAAGAATTTTCTGATTGTCCCCTCGCGTATTAGGAGCTTAAACACCTCCTCGCACATTATAACCTCCTGATCCCAAATTGGAAAAGGTTTAAAACGAAATTTGTCTTCGAAATATTTTTGTGGGTGATGGGAAAAGACCTCCTTGACTATTATGTTCTCCTGGTAGCCAGACAAAAGAAGAATTTTCTGATTGTCCCCTCGCGTATTAGGAGCTTAAACACCTCCTCGCACATTATAACCTCCTGATACCAAATAGGAAGATTTAAAACGAAATTTGGCTTAGAAATAGTTTTGTGGGTGATGGGAAAAGACCTCCTCGACTATTATGTTCTCCTGGCTGCCAGACAAAATTTTACAATAATTTTCTGATTGGCACTTCGTGGATTAGGAGCTGAAACACCTCCTCGCATCTCGCACTCCTACTGATACCAAATTGGAAAAGATTTAAAACGAAATTTGTCTTCGAAATATTTTTGTGGGTGATGGGAAAGGACCTCCTCGACTATTATGTTCTCCTGGTAGCCAGACCAAATTTTAAAAGAATTTTTTGACTGTCCCCTCGCGTATTAGGAGCTTAAACACCTCCTCGCACATTATAACCTACTGATACCAAATTGCAAAAGATTTAAAACGAAATTTGGCTTAGAAATATTTTTGTGTGTGATGGGAAAAGACCTCCTCGGCTATTATGTTCTCCTGGTAGCCAGACAAAATTTTAAAAGAATTTTCTGATTGTCCCCTCGCGTATTAGGAGCTTAAACACCTACTCGCACATTATAACCTCCTGATACCAAATTGGAAAAGATGCTTCAGCTGTTAAACGAACCTGTTTTCGTTGAACTTCTGTTTATATTAGCGACCTGACTCCGCATTCAAATAGGTCATTAAACTTTAGCATAGGGCGAATAACCCTAAAATGGCGCTTGCGCAGATCTCAAAGTCAAAGCGGTCTAAAACCGGCATAACTCACCTACTCCACTACACTTTACACCGGGAACCACGCGATTTGGATTTACCAAATCAATTTTCAATAATCAAAAACGAATAATTAACCTTTTCTATTTTCTTGGGTAAAAAGCAGAAATCTAAAAGTTAGACCTGGAGACAAGCATATCGCATATTTTAAACTCAGGTCTGCGCATGCGCAAGTTGCTTATTTATAAGAATATTTATGCCTTAACGTATTTTTCTTTGGTCGTTTATATCTGTTTCGTAAATTAAATACTTTATAAACACTTGTAACACTACTAAAATGTGGTTACGATCTCTAAAAAACTCAAAAATTTGTTGAATCCTATTGAGAGCCTTTTGAAAATCCGCTAGAATACCGTGACGACTCTCGGAGAGAAATCATTTTGTATCCCATGAAGGACTTTAAAATCTCTCAAGTGCTCTGAAAGACTACTACAGGCTTTTAAATGCTCTTAAAAACTTGACTTGACTTTTTAAGGCTAACAGTCTCTAGAAGACACCTAGAGACTTTTGAAGACTTGTGAAGGCACTTGCATACGATACTAAAGGTCCAGAAGACTGTAGAATACCTCATAATTTCAAAGAAGTTTTATAAACGGGAGACTTTTTGTGAAAGGAAAGTTCAAACACGATTCTGAAAAGGTTTCTAACGCTCCTCAAAGCCAAGAGATTCTTCAGGTATTTTTTCAAGACCGTTTCTACCGAAGACCTCTAAAAGCATGATTAGTATTTGCAGAAAGATACTCCTTCCAAAGACGATGC
>NW_022170596.1:30830551-30848693 GCF_008802855.1 Photinus pyralis | reverse complement strand
GATTGTCCTCTCGTGTATTAGGAGCTGAAACACCTCCTCGCACATTATAACCTCCTGATACCAAATTGGAAAAGATTTAAAACGAAATTTGTCTTCGAAATATTTTTGTGGGTGATGGGAAAATACCTCCTCGACTATTGTGTTCTCCTGGTAGCCAGACAAAATTTTAAAAGAATTTTCTCATTGTCCCCTCGCGTATTAGGAGCTTAAACACCTCCTCGCACATTATAACCTACTGATACCAAATTGGAAAAGGTTTAAAACGAAATTTGTCTTTGAAATATTTTTATGGGTGATAGGAAAAGACCTCCTCGACTATTATGTTCTCCTGGTAGCCAGACAAAATTTTAAAAGAATTTTCTGATTGTCCCCTCGTGTATTAGGAGCTTAAACACCTCCTCGCACATTATAACCTCCTGATACCAAATTGGAAAAATTTTGAACGAAATTTGGCTTCGAAGTATTTTTGTGGGTGATGGGAAAAGACCTCCTCGACTATTATGTTCTCCTGGTAGCCAGACAAAATTTTAAAAGCATTTTCTGACTGTCCCCTCGCGTATTAGGAGCTTAAACACCTCCTCGCACATTATAACCTCCTGATACCAAATTGGAAAAGATTTAAAACGAAATTTGGCTTAGAAATAGTTTTGTGGGTGATGGGAAAAGACCTCCTCGACTATTATGTTCTCCTGGCTGCCAGACAAAATTTTACAATAATTTTCTGATTGGCACTTCGTGGATTAGAAGCTGAAACACCTCCTCGCACATTATAACCTCCTGATACCAAATTGGAAAAGGTTTAAAATGAAATTTGTCTTTGAAATATTTTTATGGGTGATAGGAAAAGACCTCCTCGACTATTATGTTCTCCTGGTAGCCAGACAAAATTTTAAAAGAATTTTCTGACTGTCCCCTCGTGTATTAGGAGCTTAAACACCTCCTCGCACATTATAACCTCCTGATACCAAATTGGAAAAGATTTAAAACGAAATTTGGCTTCGAAAT
This sequence comes from Photinus pyralis, assembly GCF_008802855.1. NCBI lineage: Eukaryota > Metazoa > Arthropoda > Insecta > Coleoptera > Lampyridae > Photinus > Photinus pyralis. The sequence continues at coordinate 30,847,688 of NW_022170596.1, read as the reverse complement.
ATTTTTGTGGGTGATGGGAAAATACCTCCTCGACTGTTGTGTTCTCCTGGTAGCCAAGGTAAAATTTTAAAAGAATTTTCTGATTATCCCCTCGTGTAATAGGCGCTTAAACACCTCCTCTTACATTATAACCTCCTGATACCAAATTGGAAAAGATTTAAAACGAAATTTGTCTTCGAAATATTTTTGTGGGTGATGGGAAAAGACCTCCTCGACTATTATGTTCTCCTGGTAGCCAGACAAAATTTTAAAAGAATTTTCTCATTGTCCCCTCGCGTATTAGGAGCTTAAACACCTCCTCGCACATTATAACCTCCTGATCCCAAATTGGAAAAGGTTTAAAACGAAATTTGTCTTCGAAATATTTTTGTGGGTGATGGGAAAAGTCCTCCTCGACTATTATGTTCTCCTGGTAGCCAGACAAAATTTTAAAAGAATCTTCTGATTGTCCCCTCGCGTATTAGGAGCTTAAACACCTACTCGCTCATTATAACCTCCTGATACCAAATTGGAAAAGATTTAAAACGAAATTTGTCTTCGAAATATTTTTGTGGGTGATGGGAAAAGACCTCCTCGACTATTATGTTCTCCTGGTAGCCAGACAAAATTTTAAAAGAATTTTCTGATTGTCCCCTCGCGTATTAGGAGCTTAAACACCTCCTCGCACATTATAACCTCCTGATACCAAATTGGAAAAGATTTAAAACGAAATTTGTCTTCGAAATATTTTTGTGGGTGATGGGAAAATACCTCCTCGACTATGTTCTCCTGGTAGCCAGACAAAATTTTAAAAGAATTTTCTGATTGTCCCCTCGCGTATTAGGAGCTTAAACACCACCTCGCACATTATAACCTCCTGATACCAAATTGGAAAAAATTTAAAACGAAATTTGGCTTAGAAATATTTTTGTGGGTGATGGGAAAATACCTCCTCGACTATTATATTCTCCTGGTAGCCAGACAAAATTTTAAAAGAATTTTCTGATTGTCCCCTCGCGTATTAGGAGCTTAAACACCTACTCGCTCATTATAACCTCCTGATACCAAATTGGAAGAAAGATTTAAAACGAAATTTGTCTTCGAAATATTTTTGTGGGTGATGGGAAAAGTCCTCCTCGACTATTATGTTCTCCTGGTAGCCAGACAAAATTTTAAAAGAATTTTCTGATTGTCCCCTCGCGTATTAGGAGCTTAAACACCTCCTCGCACATTATAACCTCCTGATCCCAAATTGGAAAAGGTTTAAAACGAAATTTGTCTTCGAAATATTTTTGTGGGTGATGGGAAAAGACCTCCTTGACTATTATGTTCTCCTGGTAGCCAGACAAAAGAAGAATTTTCTGATTGTCCCCTCGCGTATTAGGAGCTTAAACACCTCCTCGCACATTATAACCTCCTGATACCAAATAGGAAGATTTAAAACGAAATTTGGCTTAGAAATAGTTTTGTGGGTGATGGGAAAAGACCTCCTCGACTATTATGTTCTCCTGGCTGCCAGACAAAATTTTACAATAATTTTCTGATTGGCACTTCGTGGATTAGGAGCTGAAACACCTCCTCGCATCTCGCACTCCTACTGATACCAAATTGGAAAAGATTTAAAACGAAATTTGTCTTCGAAATATTTTTGTGGGTGATGGGAAAGGACCTCCTCGACTATTATGTTCTCCTGGTAGCCAGACCAAATTTTAAAAGAATTTTTTGACTGTCCCCTCGCGTATTAGGAGCTTAAACACCTCCTCGCACATTATAACCTACTGATACCAAATTGCAAAAGATTTAAAACGAAATTTGGCTTAGAAATATTTTTGTGTGTGATGGGAAAAGACCTCCTCGGCTATTATGTTCTCCTGGTAGCCAGACAAAATTTTAAAAGAATTTTCTGATTGTCCCCTCGCGTATTAGGAGCTTAAACACCTACTCGCACATTATAACCTCCTGATACCAAATTGGAAAAGATGCTTCAGCTGTTAAACGAACCTGTTTTCGTTGAACTTCTGTTTATATTAGCGACCTGACTCCGCATTCAAATAGGTCATTAAACTTTAGCATAGGGCGAATAACCCTAAAATGGCGCTTGCGCAGATCTCAAAGTCAAAGCGGTCTAAAACCGGCATAACTCACCTACTCCACTACACTTTACACCGGGAACCACGCGATTTGGATTTACCAAATCAATTTTCAATAATCAAAAACGAATAATTAACCTTTTCTATTTTCTTGGGTAAAAAGCAGAAATCTAAAAGTTAGACCTGGAGACAAGCATATCGCATATTTTAAACTCAGGTCTGCGCATGCGCAAGTTGCTTATTTATAAGAATATTTATGCCTTAACGTATTTTTCTTTGGTCGTTTATATCTGTTTCGTAAATTAAATACTTTATAAACACTTGTAACACTACTAAAATGTGGTTACGATCTCTAAAAAACTCAAAAATTTGTTGAATCCTATTGAGAGCCTTTTGAAAATCCGCTAGAATACCGTGACGACTCTCGGAGAGAAATCATTTTGTATCCCATGAAGGACTTTAAAATCTCTCAAGTGCTCTGAAAGACTACTACAGGCTTTTAAATGCTCTTAAAAACTTGACTTGACTTTTTAAGGCTAACAGTCTCTAGAAGACACCTAGAGACTTTTGAAGACTTGTGAAGGCACTTGCATACGATACTAAAGGTCCAGAAGACTGTAGAATACCTCATAATTTCAAAGAAGTTTTATAAACGGGAGACTTTTTGTGAAAGGAAAGTTCAAACACGATTCTGAAAAGGTTTCTAACGCTCCTCAAAGCCAAGAGATTCTTCAGGTATTTTTTCAAGACCGTTTCTACCGAAGACCTCTAAAAGCATGATTAGTATTTGCAGAAAGATACTCCTTCCAAAGACGATGCCTGAGCAAGTTTCTCACGGTCCTAACTCGACTCTCACACAGCTGTTTATTAAAATTTCTGAGGTAGACGTCGAGGAAAAGAAGAATTCGCCAGTCGTTTTAAAAGGACTTGAAAATACATTTCTAAAAGTTCCAAGGGGAAGTTTTGTCAGTTGATTTTTTCAGGTTGCGTAAACAACGCTATGGAGACGTTATTTCGGAATACACACCAAAAATAATGACAGGGCACCCTGTAAGGAGAGTGTAAATCTGGGGGATTGTTTACGTATAAGCACAAGGTTGGTTTGTTTTACTTGAATTTGTTATTTTAGCGTCTATTTTTGTTATTTCTAGTTTATATTATAATTTGTTCAATTTAGATAAAATGTTAGGAGTAAGACGCATCTGGTCGTTTTGTGATAAAAAGTTTTATCAGGCGAAAATTAATTAACGCACATCTTTTATCGAAGAAATAAGCAGCCATCGTAAATTTCTCATCCTATTTTCAAGATCCAGTTTAATATTGACCATTGGATTATATTCAAACAAGCACAAATTCATTTATGTAATATTGAAATCCTGTTTTTATTGTCGAAGAGTCAACTTGTCCAAATATATGTAATCATCGTACAGATTAGTGTCATCTAAATATAGGTCTTCAAACGAATCAATCATCTTTACAGTTGAACAGACTTCATATGTGGCATTTAAAAACTTTCGCTCCCTCTCATCTGTCTCATAAATTATCGATTTCAAGCGAGCGATATATTAAAGAATTTAAAATACACCGAAACTTTTTACAAAGATCGTCTGTCCGCTCGATATATCAATGTATAAAATGGAAGAATAAGCAGGGCGAAGCGGGAGAATATGTTCTATAGCTATCCCTTAGTATAATCTCTTTTATGCAAGTTTTGTACAATAAACCTTTCAGATTCAGACTAGAACGCCCGTAACCTCAAAGTTATACGCAAAATAACCGATATAATTGATTGCCAATAAAAAGGAATTTATGAGGATACCTTATCGGAGTTGGTATTATTCATAGGCGGCTGTTACGGACAGGGACATCTACAGGGTGTGCCCGCGGTCGAAGGAATCGGAACGAATGGGGGTTGCCCGGAAATGAACCTAAGAAGGGGATGGACCATAAAATACTTCGGACAGAAGTACGAGATTAGCTTAAGATGAAACTACCCGGTTTCTTTAATAGCTTCCATTTTATTTACCATAAATTCAAAGGAGAATAAATAATAACGCGAGTTAAGGGTTATTAATTCCGCTTTCCTTTTTTTACTTTTTAATCCAGATAACTATCTAAATCCGCGCAATTATTTTTAAGCCCCTTGTTGCGACGACACGCGTCGCTTTTTATGCTTAATAAACGAGCGCGCGACAATAATAATTTTTAACCCCGAAAAAGCAAATTTAAATTACGAACTAAGAAGCCATAAGGCCCCCCCCCCCCCGAAGGGAAAGATGCGAAATAACTTCATTAAAATAACGCTCGCGCGCCTGGGAATTGCAACGACGCGAGGCTCGATACGAATTATTTAGGATTTCATATTTTCTCTTCCGATACCGAACACAATCGCGGCACGAGCCGATACCATCTTAGTTGAACAATGAATTTTTTAAAGAGTCAGCTTTTGCGGTTCAATTCAGTCGTGGACGGCCCAGACCCCCAATACCCGATATGAATTATGGCCACTACCAACAATGCATTTATCTACAGGCACGATCGACAAAAACTTTACAACCTGCACGCTTCCATTTACAATTTAAATTAGCGTTTGTCTTTTGCTTTAACTTCTATCTATTGATTACCGTTACATTATTTTATTTTAAACATTCTGACACTGAGTGTTGCCGCACATACTTCTCTTTAGATAATAGAAAACCACAAATTCCAATATTTCAAACTTTCCCCATGTCGATGACACGAGAGAATGTTTTCCCGTACAAATTGGTAACGTCTAAAGTGCCCAATTTTCATTTTGGCATAATTTATATATTAATTTTTGAACTCACGTGTTTTGATTAATGTCCGGAAAATCAAAGGAAAAATGAGCCTCTCACACTATATGTATTTTAGATGTCGGTTTCCCTTTCGATTCTCACATTTCCTTTCCATTAACGGCCTGATATCACGTACAACAATATTAGATTAACGTGGACAAGAGAACAATCTAATACATTCGCACTTTCCTGCGTCGACAACATCGACAAATTTTCCTGTCAGTTATTAATTACCTACTTAATCCATCATCAATCTTTTCGCTTCCTTCCCGGATCAATAAGTACAATACTTCAGCACACGTGACGTTCGCGAAGAGCAATTTGATGTTTAATTCCCATTAATGTTGTGAAAAATCTAGATGGCGCCACCGACTTTTGGTTATAAGGGATAAAAATAGATTGGATTTAGGTCGCTACCCGAGAACCTAATTTAGTCGCATCAAAAACACGAGAATGGAGATAAAATAAATTGTTACTCGAGTGCAGCTTTTCGTTAATGCAAAGTGTGTCTACGAGAGGATTGCGGTCGGATAACACCCCCGTGGAGTATTTCTCACCTTTACGGACCCTCTGAATGCGTTTTTAACTTGAGCTTGTTACCACGGCAGCTCGATGGGCTCTTGCCTAATTATTGAGGGAGTAAATTGAACGAAAACTCGCCCCTCTACGCCATTTATGTGGAAAGGATTTTTTGTTTCAATTAATACAACTTGATTTAAATCAAAGTTCGAATGAAAATTGCTCGATCGTTCCGCACGTTAAATGTACGAGTCATAAATAGGAATAATACACGTCATCGTGAGGATAAAATTTTAATGTAATTTCGAAATAGTGCTATTGAACTAATCGGCGCCGTGATTTACGGTAATCTTTTGCAATTTTTTACAAAGGACCGAGCAAAAATTTAATGAAAGTATCGGATTTAACTAGAATAAATGGGAAAAATTTTATTTGATAGGTTCGTATTTCACTCGTTTTTCATCTTCATCGTAGATATAAATTTTTAACCTGCCTGTGTAATGCTTGCAACGGAAAACCAAATTGATGATTACTTCAAACAAAAAGAGTCGATTAAAATGAAATTTAATAAAATAAGTATCTCTCGGTAGGTAAAGAATGGAGATGCACAGGGACGGGGTTGCCCAGGGAGCAAATGCAATCCTACTGGTAATTTATTTGTTAGCAAATTTATGCCCTATACCTTTTCTACCGAATTTGCGGTTTCATAAGGAGGCGAGTATTGATTCTTGAAAGATTATTACTTTATATACGCACAGCGTGAACACAACTAGTCAGTATTGTCATGACTACCATCAGATTTACTCAAGATACCGGCTTTATGGCTCAGTGGTAGAGCGTTGAGTTATAAATCCGGAGGTCGGGCGTTCGAACCTGGGTTGAGGTGAATTTTTCATCTGTGGCGGAGATGGAAATTACCTTAGACCAGTTCCGAGCATTCTACCGGTTGCTCCGAATTAGGTTTTCCTGCAGTTTTCCTAATTCGTAAGGTAAATACCGGAGTAATATAGACCAACTTAAGACCTTCTGCAGAGGCACCTCTAAATAGCATTTGCGGGTCACTCTGTAATTGGACGCATGCCTGTTGAGGGCCCAGAACAAGAGAGGAATAATAAATAAATAAAATAAAATAAAATATACATAGAGATCTAATAAAAAGTGGTATAACAGTAGGGCCATCAGGTTGTGGGAAAACCATCGTTATGATAACATTGTTAGAGCACCCAAACGGCTTACGCTATGAAAACGTGTCAACCGAAAAGTGGTAAGAAAGAACTTTTTCTATAAGAAATTTTCCTATAGAATGTGGCCTGTAGAATCCATAATTTCAAACAGCTCCAAGATTGGGCTACTAGTTCAAAAGTTACAGCCCTTTGAATTTTTTTTCGAAATTGGTTTCTAGTCTATAACTTTTGATTGAGAAGTCTGATCGAAAAAGTACGAATTGATTTGGATTCTACGCACCCAAATTAATAAGAAAAAGTGTTTTCCCGAGAAATTTTGGTGTAGTCGATTTTTGGTAAAAAAGGAAGGTTATACACTGCCTTTTTTTGAGCCCCGAAAAAAAAAATTGTCTCAGATCGACCCGGAAAAAAAATTTTCTTATAGAATGTGGCCTGTAGAATCCATAATTTCAAACAGTTCCAAGATTGGGCTACTAGTTCAAAAGTTACAGCTCTTTGAATTTTTTTTCGAAATTGGTTTCTAGTCTATAACTTTTGATTGAGAAGTCTGATCGAAAAAGTACGAATTGATTTGGATTCTACGCACCCAAATTAAAAAGAAAAAGTGTTTTTCCGAGAAATTTTGGTGTAGTCGATTTTTGGTAAAAAAGGAAGGTTATACACTGCCTTTTTTTGAAGCCCGAAAAAAAATTGTCTCAGAACGACCCGGAAAAAAATTTTTCTTATAGAATGTGGCCTGTAGAATCCATAATTTCAAACAGTTCCAAGATTGGGCTATTAGTTCAAAAGTTACAGCCCTTTGAATTTTCTTTCGAAATTGGTTTCTTTTCTAGTCTATAACTTTTGATTGAGAAGTCTGATCAAAAAAGTACGAATTGTTTTGGATTCTACGCACCAAAATTAATAAGAAAAAGTGTTTTCCCGAGAAATTTTGGTGCAGTCGATTTTTGGTAAAAAAGGAAGGTTATACACTGCCCTTTTTTGAGCCCCGAAAAAAAAATTGTCTCAGATCGACCCGGAAAAAAATTTTCTTATAGAATGTGGCCTGTAGAATCCATAATTTCAAACAGCTCCAAGATTGGGCTACTAGTTCAAAAGTTACAGCCCTTTGAATTTTCTTTCGAAATTGGTTTCTAGTCTATAACTTTTTTTTGAGAAGTCTGATCGAAAAAGTACGAATTGTTTTGGATTCTACGCACCAAAATTAATAAGAAAAAGTGTTTTCCCGAGAAATTTTTGTGTAGTCGATTTTTGGTAAAAAAGGAAGGTTATACACTGCCTTTTTTTGAGCCCCGAAAAAAAAATTGTCTCAGATCGACCCGGAAAAAAAATTTTGTTATAGAATGTGGCCTGTAGAATCCATAATTTCAAACAGTTCCAAGATTGGGCTACTAGTTCAAAAGTTACAGCCCTTTGAATTTTTTTTCAAAATTGGTTTCTAGTCTATAACTTTTGATTGAGAAGTCTGATCGAAAAAGTACGAATTGATTTGGATTCTACGCACCAAAATTAAAAAGAAAAAGTGTTTTCCCGAGAAATTTTGGTGTAGTCGATTTTTGGTAAAAAAGGAAGGTTATACACTGCCTTTTTTTTGGCCCAAGAAAAAAATTGTCTCAGATCGACCGGAAAAAAATATTTTCTTATAGAATGTGGCCTGTAGAATCCATAATTTCAAACAGTTCCAAGATTGGGCTACTAGTTCAAAAGTTACAGCCCTTTTAATTTTCTTTCGAAATTGGTTTCTAGTCTATAACTTTTGATTGAGAAGTCTGATCGAAAAAGTACGAATTGTTTTGGATTCTACGCACCAAAAATAATAAGAAAAAGTGTTTTCCCGAGAAATTTTGGTGTAGTCGATTTTTGGTAAAAAAGGAAGGTTATACACTGCCTTTTTTTGAGCACCGAAAAAAAAATTGTCTCAGATCGACCCGGAAAAAAATTTTCTTATAGAATGTGGCCTGTAGAATCCATAATTTCAAACAGTTCCAAAATTGGGCTACTAGTTCAAAAGTTACAGCCCTTTGAATTTTTTTTCGAAATTGGTTTCTAGTCTATAACTTTTGATTGAGAAGTCTGATCGAAAAAGTACGAATTGTTTTGGGTTCTACGCACCAAAATTAATAAGAAAAAGTGTTTTCCCGAGAAATTTTGGTGCAGTCGATTTTTGGTAAAAAAGGAAGGTTATACACTGCCTTTTTTTGAGGCCCGAAGAAAAAATTGTCTCAGATCGACCCGGAAAAAAATTTTCTTATAGAATGTGGCCTGTAGAATCCATAATTTCAAACAGATCCAAGATTGGGCTACTAGTTCAAAAGTTACAGCCCTTTGAATTTTCTTTCGAAATTGGTTTCTAGTCTATAACTTTTGATTGAGAAGTCTGATCGAAAAAGTACGAATTGATTTGGATTCTACGCACCAAAATTAATAAGAAAAAGTGTTTTCCCGAGAAATTTTGGTGTAGTCGATTTTTGGTAAAAAAGGAAGGTTATACACTGCCTTTTTTTGAGCCCCGAAAAAAAAATTGTCTCAGATCGACCCGGAAAAAAAATTTTCTTATAGAATGTGGCCTGTAGAATCCATAATTTCAAACAGCTCCAAGATTGCGCTACTAGTTCAAAAGTTACAGCCCTTTGAATTTTTTTTCAAATTGGTTTCTAGTCTATAACTTTTGATTGAGAAGTCTGATCGAAAAAATACGAATTGAAATATTTCATATAGACCTCATAGATCGCGAGATATCAGCCAAAAAGAGCGAAAACACGGTTTTTGGGGGATGGTGGTGTGGCTGGAGCCTTTAGCACATGGTCTGGAGGGTGGGATTTTTAATATGTTGTTTTTGACACCTAACTGAACATATTCCACAATTTTTTTCTTTTCCACCTCAAAATGTCCAGTTTGCCAATTTTACAGTCTCTATCGCCTAGACTATAAATATAAAACTACTACTAAAGTAAAACTTTCCAATCCACTAAGAAAAAAGAAATAAAAGGTCGATTCTACGAAGAAGAATTACAGATCGTAAAATGACCGTCTGACCTTCACCGGTCATTGGCCCGCTCCCTTTACCTATCTTCCTTCATTAAATAATTGAACTATCATACCAAATTTTGTTGAAAGAAACGAAATTTACAATCTGAGAAGTATTAAAAGAACAGGCACAACAAAAACTGACATTAATTGTTATGCCTAGTGCAAATAACTTTGTTTTTGTGATGTTTTGGAATTACCTGTCTTGGATCATGCGGAATATCGTACGAGATTTGGGCTCTTAATTTTTGTACTTACACGAGGCCGGAGACCGCCACCATGTTGTGAAATGAATGTTTTTTTCTAAAAAACTTTTGCGAACTTCTGAACACGGTAATATACGTTGTGTGCAAATACGGTAAATTCCCCCTGGGTCATCCTGTCTCTCTCGTCTAGTTTGTGCGAAGAATTATTAGAACAGCTAACAATGAAAAATTCATTTAAATGACCAGAGTCTTGAAGAGCCCCAGAAAGAAATCTAGAGGCTTCTGAATCTAGAATTTAATCTCCGTGCGGTGTAATTCCGACGAATCCTTATTGAATAAAGTAAAATTGTGTAGTGCGAGAAAATGGGAATATTCCATTAAACGTATTGAATCAATATACACGAAAACCCTTTAGAGCTCGCATTCAAAAGGCGTATAAATGTAAAAGGGAGAAGAAAACACTAAACTATCCATGAATTATGACTGCTCTTGATCTAAATTTAACGAGTTGTCTAAATATGCAAATCCGATAAAGGGTGTCATCTTTTTTCTCCCCCTTTCGCCAAGAAAGTTTAGCGGCGAAATAAATTCATACAGCAGACGTGACACATTAATTGCGTGGAAAAAAGATAAAAAGAAACGCACGCACATCCATAAACCCCGAATTGTTGAATTTTGCGAACTTTAATTGCGCGCACGAAGAGTCGAAGATGTATAATATTTTTTTTACATTCGAAACATGTCGACCGTTTGAAATATCCATTTTGAGTGTGGTAAAGACACGCCAATTTACTTAGAGAAGGGTCTCCTTGATTTAAGGAGTTCTTTAGAATTTAAACGGCGTCGGCGTCGAATTTAAATACGGCAGATACCTTTCCATCAATGCGAGCTGAATAAATTTACATAATACATATTTTTTTGCGAGAGCGTATTAAAAGCGCGATCACTACAACGCTAGCTATGAAATTGTGGTAGTTTTCTTCATGATTAATCCACTGCACTTTGCGCGGAGACGCCGAGTGATTTAATTTATATAAGCCAAACCTCCTAAAACATCAGATTTAATGCAAAGGGGTTTATGTAACGTGTACGCGGGAGTGAAGTAGTAAATTTACCCGCACGGCTACCCTTAGGGGATAGAATCTGCCATGACGATTAGATACCTACGAAGAACGTTTTAAGATGAGCACCGCAGAAAGCATTACTTATAGAGCATGCTTTAACCACACTTCTACTACATTCACGGTTGTAATGCATTTATAAACAAGTCGAATTATTCTGTTCGCCCTTGTTCTTAGTATTTGTAATAAAAAGAATGATAAATCAATATATATTATTTCTTCTCATTTATCTGGTTTCCATGTTACGCCACTGGCAGTTCCTATTTCTACGAGTTTTTACGTACCATTTATCACATTCCAAAGGGTCTTACCTCTTTTGTTATAAGTACGTCCGTCAGCGTTTGCAACTTTGGCGGACTTCCATGCTGTTGGATTTGTGAACCACGTTTTTTTCTGGCCGGCTTGCTGTAAATTTCTTTGTATGTCCCCAATTAAATATTCTAATTTCGCAACCCGGAACTTGCAGGGACTCATCTAGATTTTTTCGACGGATTAAGATGAACTTTGCTACCTAACCTGCTTATATCCAGGAGCGGAGAGAATGCTACTGAAATATCACTAGCCTATTTTTCTTGTAATTTAGTCATTTTTATGCTTCCACATACATATGTAAGGACAATTAGTAATCGAACCAAATTTTACTTTTGCTAGGTTAAAGTCATTCGAGTTATTGAGTCATTTTAAGTATTAATTGCAGTTCTCAGTATACAATTAGCCTCAGTGTCAAACGTTACATTACTGTACGCAGGAAAAAATTTGAATTGAAAATTAAAAGGATTTTGTTAAGGTTTAAAATTGCATTTAAGAATTGTATCACAAAAATTAACAATCTCAGGGTTGTCTTCAAACCATCCGGTTTAAAGGGTCCGTTAACTTGGTTCCCCCACTGAGAGATTTTATAGTCGTATTATTTTGAAATGAATGCGCTCGTTATGCGCTCATATGCGCCACCGATAATAACTCTTGCGCCATTATCGTTTTTTAGAAATCCGAAAAAACATTTGGGGGGGGCCAAGTGAACGTAGCCCCCCCCAGTACGTATTTTGTCCCTTGTAACTAGGTCACCTGATACATTTGGTTATGCGCTCAATTGCGCCACTTGAATTAAAGCTAGCGCCATTACGGTTAAGCCGTGACAAATTTTCAAAAAGTGGGGGGGGCCAACTTAACGTTTTTAAAAGTTACTTTTTTCAACATCTTTTCATACGAAATTGTACTCTCAGGTATGCGCTGAAATGCGCCGTAAAAAGATATCTTTGCGCCATTATTGTTTTTTGGATATCCTTAAATATATTTGGGGGGAGGCCAAGTGAACGGAATCCCCCATAACGCATTTTGCTACCGGTATTTGTGCCACTTGATACATCTGGTTATGAGCTCAATTGCGCCACTTGAATTAAAGCTAGCGCCATTACGGTTAAGCCATAAAAAATTTTTAAAAAGTGGAGGGTCTAACTTAGCGTTTTCAAAAGTTATTTCCGGAAGTGCGTCCATTTTGAAAATATTTTACATCGATTCGGCCTTCGGAGTAACTCCTAAATACAAATTTTTAAAAACCTACCTATTTTACTTTCCCAGAATCGTTTAACTAAAGCTCCCAAAAAAACACCCTGTATAGTGTTTCTGAAACACTATAATGGCGCCAAGATTTTTGTTTACGGCGCATTTTAGCGCATGATGAAAGGTACGATGTAGTAGAAAAAACATGTTAAAAAACGTAACTTTTGAAAACGTTAAGCTAGCCCCCCCCCCTTTTTAAAATTTTTTATGGCTTAACCGTAATGGCGCTAGCTTTAATTCAAGTGGCGCAATTGAGCTCATAACCAGATGTATCAAGTGGCACAAATACCGGTAGCAAAATACGTTATGGGGGATTCCGTTCACTTGGCCCCCCCCCAAATATATTTAAGGATAACCAAAAAACAATAATGGCGCAAAGATATCTTTTTACGGCGCATTTCAGCGCATACCTGAGAGTACAATTTCGTATGAAAAGGTGTTAAAAAAAAGTAACTTTAAAAAACGTTAAGTTGGCCCCCCCCACTTTTTCAAAATTTGTCACGGCTTAACCGTAATGGCGCTAGCGTTAATTCAAGTGGCGCAATTGAGCGCATAACCAAATGTATCAGGTGACCTAGTTATAAGGGACAAAATACGTACTGGGGGGGCTACGTTCACTTGGCCCCCCCAAATGTTTTTTCGGATTTCTAAAAAACGATAATAGCGCAAAAGTTATTATCGGTGGCGCATATGAGCGCATAACGAGCGCATTCATTTCAAAATAATACGACTATGAAATCTCTCAGTGGGGGGGCCAAGTTAACGGACCCCGGTTTAAAGCATGTTAAAAACTATGTATTTTTTTGTACTATACTAATCTGCTTCCTTTTATAGATTTCAAGCGAAAATGTGCGAGTTATAGCTTGTTAAGGCTTGAAGCTCATAAATTTTTTATTCGGTATATGTTTCATCTTGGCAGTGATTCAATAAAACACCTTTACAACTCTGCCAATAATTTCCCTGCAGTATTGTACCTTTCTCAATCTCAATATGGCCTCGTTACGTTCCGACGAGCGCACGAACCTTTCGCCATTCTACTTTAATTGCCAACGCGTAAGGCGAGAGCGACTTTTTACGAAAATATAATTAACATATTTAATTACGGACGCCTATTGAAGTCGAAAATCTTCGGGGGCTTTTATGCTAATTAAAACCCCTAAGATGACGCGCAAGTAAGAAAATCCTCTTAACGAAATTTTAGTTTCGACTTTAATCCCTCTTAGAACTAACCGGTTACTTATAAAGCACGTTTTCAAGTAGTCGTAAAAGTAAACAAACCTTATGCGACCGTGCCCTTAAGGGTTGTTTCGCGAAACTCTCCCCGTTACATTCTTCCGTATATATCTTTTAACAATTTGAATGCAAATGCTGGCTCGGCATGCGATTTTGATGCGTCGCATGTTCGGAACGGTCTCAAATGCCAATTAAAATAAGAGCACACTTTTGGTAGGTCTTCTACTTACTTTAAAAGTAGGGCATAAATCTGGTCATTATATTATGTGCACAGGAAGTAATAGTTACTTATTATATAAGACTACAAGGGGATATTTTCCCTTTATCATCGCGTACAGAAGCCACATCAATCATTGTAAAGCTTCTGACAATTCCGAATTCAATTTAGACTTCAAAAATAGCAAGCTTCGGTTCTGCCGTCGCGGTGGTTTCCAGAGAAACAGCATTTTATTCCGTTCTGAACTTTATTTTATTTTGGGCGCCGCGTCCCATTTGAAATAAGAATGACAGATGTCATCAGAATGCACAATCATCTGTTTCACTACGGTTAAAGAGCGCCTTAGGTCATTCCAACCTCAATTTAACATCTGCTATACAATAAAGATTATTATTATTATTGTTTTAATCTAATTCAATAAAAGAGAGATTTCTTATGCACAATTTACGTTATAAGATGGACCCATGAATTTGGAGATTTTCTACTTTGAACTTAGAACTTAAAATGATTGCTTTTCTATCAAATCCAATTTTCAACCGATAAAAATACTTGCACAACAAACGGCTTTAAAATTGCCTAACGGTTGATACCTCTAAAAATGGCGATTTTTCTTATGGATATTAAATCCCTGATTTGATCAATAAATGGTTATTACTGCACACGCTAAACAGAATAATAAGGTCGGAACAGCCTCCTTACAATGGATACGGAGAAAATTAAATTACAAAATAATTCCTTTACAGGAAAATTAGGTGGTTTTTCCTTGGTAATAATGATGTAAGGCCGATTCTGACTCAAAAGTCACTAGAAAAGTTAGTAGATGTGAAAAAGTCACTCGAACAGTGACTAGGTTTGAAACTTTGCTGCAAAGGTTCGAATATTTGCAGCTCAAACGGTTCTGAACTCCGATTAGTATACCTTTTGAAATCTGTCAGGTTTCTGCACGGATGATCGCCTCTAATCCTGGGCATCGCATGAAGCGACTGTCCGTCGGAAATCTATCGAGTACCGCAGTCTCCCACCATCCTTTCCTTGACCTATGACTCATCCCCCCAAAATCGATAATCATTAACTTTGACAAACCGTAGTTGAGAACCATATTAGCAAAAATTCGTACCTACGTAGCACAGTTTCAAACCTAGTTACTTTTCGTGTGATAAAGCTAGTGATTTTTTAATTTAGCAGAGTTTCAAACCTAGTGCTACTTTTCTAGTGACTTTTTGAGTTAAACTCGGGCCCACATAACGCGGTTCTAGAAGACTTTCGAATCTAGTTACTTTTCTAGTAACTTTCAAATCTGGTGACTTTTTGATTTAGAATCGACCCTATGCGCGCTAGCAGAGTTCCAAACCTAGTTACTTTTCTAGGGACTTTTTGAGTTAGAATCGGTCTGATATTACTAGGTACTCTTGGTAGTTCCCGTTCAGAATTATACGGTTAAACTTTTCGTTAAGTTTTAAATTGGACTAGTCGGACTGGTGACCAAACGCGAATTGATTAATTTTAAGTTTTTATAAGGATCTCGCACTGGTCTCGCTGCGTGCTAACAACGAATCCTCATGTATTTTCCCAAAAATTAATCACCTCTATGCCTTATTAATTAAAGAACGCCTACAAACGGTTTCTTATTAACGCAGCCGGCCATTTTTAATCGATAATTCGTTTGTTTCATTCCCGCTCTACGAAACAATTGAAAGCTAAAGAATTAAATCATCAATAAGATGACGCAGTTTCCGCGATACCGAAATGACCTCACATGGACAGCCACTTTTGCATCCACCTTCATGGTTCAACCACCAATGACATGGAGTTATTTAAACACCGAAATTGCTAATTCCTAATATAGTAGAACCTCGATTATCCGAGCTAATGTGCAGGAAACGTACCTCGGATGACCGAAAACTCGGATAAAGCGGAAGCATTAGTCGCACACCTACATACATGAGTAAGTCATAAATGCGGGTTCGGTTAACACGGACGATCGGATAATCGGGACTCGGATAGTCGGGGTTTTACTGTATTCAAAAAAGCTGGGACCTAATCAACATCAAGACACAATGAAGTTCTAGACTTAACTTTCAAATTACTTGGGACAGCGTTGTCGAAGAGCGCATACTGATCCAAGAGGACGTGGTCTGCATAGGAGTTTGGGAACCGCAGAGAGAAAGAGAGAGAGAGTCGTTCTTTGACATTATTATAATGTTATTTGTTTTTAGAACCTTTAAAAAAAGAAATGCGTCCAGTGCTAATATTTTTGTCCGAGATAAAGCACGGCATAACTAAAATGGAAGTCCGCGTAGAGTCAACGAGCACTTGTTTGCCTTTTATCTCGAGGAGATGAAAATTCAATTCGCGCAATTTGTCTCCCGTCTTTCTCTCTCGAAATCCGCCGCAGTTATACAAATGAAAAGGATTGATGTCGAAAAAACAAACAGAAATAAAAACCCTCGTTCCGCACAAATGAATTTGATTTTGCCGTCACGCTCACAATAGACTAAGAGTATTCTTGTATTCATGACGTAAAGATATCGTATGAAATTTTCATGCCTGTACACCTATGGAAAAAATAAGCGGTGCAAATTTCATTCTTCTAATCAACAATTCAAATTCAACTGTCGCAACCACAATTTACATTCGATTTGCACTAATTTCATATCATAATTCGAAACGATTTTCCAACAAAGGAAACGTAAAAACGTTGTTTAATGTAATAAACGTGGCAGGAGAATTTCATCAATATTCTCGCCAACTTGAGATCAAATCCCTACCGATATTATGTTTTATAGGAACCCCCACAACTAGGTGGCGTGCCGGGGAGAAGAATAGGAGCAATCATGGCGCACATTGAATGTACACAATTATATTTACGAATAAACTTTATAATTGGGTTTGGGAATTGTGGTCCGTTTTATATTTTATCGAATGCAACTAGAAATAATATTAGATTATTCTTTTCTTTGCTCCGCGTTCCAATTGTGATTCGAGACTTTTTCGCCTAAAGGAAATGCGAAGCCAATTAAATGTGGACGTCTCTGTTGAAATCCTCATTTTAATCGCATTTTCAATATAAAATGTACTAATTTTTAGATTTATCGATGTCTGCCAATTTACTTTGTCAGTTGAGACTAAATTTTTGATCACATTCAGATATCAAAAAGGTTTGATGTTTGATATAATCATTTTTT
>NW_022170596.1:30827720-30830451 GCF_008802855.1 Photinus pyralis | reverse complement strand
CTTCGAAATATTTTTCTGGGTGATGGGAAAAGACCTCCTCGACTATTATGTTCTCCTGGTAGCCAGATAAAATTTTAAAAGAATTTTCTGATTATCCCCTCGTGTATTTGGAGCTGAAACACCTCCTCGCACATTATAACCTCCTGATACCAAATTGGAAAAGATTAAAACGAAATTTGGCTTCGAAATATTTTTGTGGGTGATGGGAAAAGACCTCCTCGACTATTATGTTCTCCTGGTAGCAAGACAAAATTTTAAAAGAATTTTCTGACTGTCCCCTCGTGTATTAGGAGCTGAAACACCTCCTCGCACATTATAACCTCCTGATACCAAATTGGAAAGGATTTAAAAGGAAATTTGTCTTCGAAATATTTTTGTGGGTGATGGGAAAAGACCTCCTCGACTATTATGTTCTCCTGGTAGCCAGACAAAATTTTAAAAGAATTTTCTGATTGTCCCCCCGCGTATTAGGAGCTTAAACACCTACTCGCTCATTATAACCTCCTGATACCAAATTGGAAAAGATTTAAAACGAAATTTGTCTTCGAAATATTTTTGTGGGTGATGGGAAAAGACCTCCTCGACTATTATGTTCTCCTGGTAGCCAGACAAAATTTTAAAAGAATTTTCTGATTGTCCCCTCGCGTATTAGGAGCTTAAACACCTACTCGCACATTATAACCTCCTGATACCAAATTGGAAAAGATGCTTCAGCTGTTAAACGAACCTGTTTTCGTTGAACTTCTGTTTATATTAGCGACCTGACTCCGCATTCAAATAGGTCATTAAACTTTAGCATAGGGCGAATAACCCTAAAATGGCGCTTGCGCAGATCTCAAAGTCAAAGCGGTCTAAAACCGGCATAACTCACCTACTCCACTACACTTTACACCGGGAACCACGCGATTTGGATTTACCAAATCAATTTTCAATAATCAAAAACGAATAATTAACCTTTTCTATTTTCTTGGGTAAAAAGCAGAAATCTAAAAGTTAGACCTGGAGACAAGCATATCGCATATTTTAAACTCAGGTCTGCGCATGCGCAAGTTGCTTATTTATAAGAATATTTATGCCTTAACGTATTTTTCTTTGGTCGTTTATATCTGTTTCGTAAATTAAATACTTTATAAACACTTGTAACACTACTAAAATGTGGTTACGATCTCTAAAAAACTCAAAAATTTGTTGAATCCTATTGAGAGCCTTTTGAAAATCCGCTAAAATACCGTGACGACACTCGGGGATTTTGTATCCCATGAAGGACTTTAAAATCTCTCAAGTGCTCTGAAAGACTACTACAGGTTTTTGTGCTTTTAAAAACTGACTTGAATTTTTAAAAAAGTCTTAAAAACTTGTAAAGGCTAACAGTCTCTAGAAGACACTTTTGAACACTTGTGAAGGCTCTTGCATACGATACTAAAGGTCCAGAAGGCAGTAGAATACCTCATAATTTTAAAGAAGTTTGATAAACGCGAGACTTTTGTGAAAGGAAAGTTCAAACACGATTCTTGAGGTATATACATTTCTAAAAGTTCCAAGGAGAAGTTTTGTCAGTAGATTTTTCAGGTTTATTTTACTTGAATTTGTTATTTTAGTGTCCATTTTTGTTATTTCTTGTTTATATTATAATTTGTTCGAGTTAGATAAAATCTTAGGAGTAAGAGACATCTGGTCGTTTGTGATAAGTTTGATCAGGCGAAAATTAATTAACGCACATCTTTTATCAAAGAAATAAGCAGCCACCGTAAATTTCTCATCGTATTTTCAAGATCCAGTTTAATATTGACCATTGGATTATATTCAAACAAGCACAAATTCATTTATGTAATATTGAAATCCTGTTTTTATTGTCGAAGAGTCAACTTGTCCAAATATATGTAATCATCGTACAGATTAGTGTCATCTAAATATAGGTCTTCAAACGAATCAATCATCTTTACAGTTGAACAGACTTCATATGTGGCATTTAAAAACTTTCGCTCCCTCTCATCTGTCTCATAAATTATCGATTTCAAGCGAGCGATATATTAAAGAATTTAAAATACACCGAAACTTTTTACAAAGATCGTCTGTCCGCTCGATATATCAATGTATAAAATGGAAGAATAAGCAGGGCGAAGCGGGAGAATATGTTCTATAGCTATCCCTTAGTATAATCTCTTTTATGCAAGTTTTGTACAATAAACCTTTCAGATTCAGACTAGAACGCCCGTAACCTCAAAGTTATACGCAAAATAACCGATATAATTGATTGCCAATAAAAAGGAATTTATGAGGATACCTTATCGGAGTTGGTATTATTCATAGGCGGCTGTTACGGACAGGGACATCTACAGGGTGTGCCCGCGGTCGAAGGAATCGGAACGAATGGGGGTTGCCCGGAAATGAACCTAAGAAGGGGATGGACCATAAAATACTTCGGACAGAAGTACGAGATTAGCTTAAGATGAAACTACCCGGTTTCTTTAATAGCTTCCATTTTATTTACCATAAATTCAAAGGAGAATAAATAATAACGCGAGTTAAGGGTTATTAATTCCGCTTTCCTTTTTTTACTTTTTAATCCAGATAACTATCTAAATCCGCGCAATTATTTTTAAGCCCCTTGTTGCGACGACACGCGTCGCTTTTTATGCTTAATAAACGAGCGCGCGACAATAATAATTTTTAACCCCGAAAAAGCAAATTTAAATTACGAACTAAGAAGCCATAAGGCCCCCCCCCCCCC
>NW_022170596.1:30737647-30827620 GCF_008802855.1 Photinus pyralis | reverse complement strand
TTGTGTAGTAGAGAGATATGGAAAAATTAAATACGCGGCCTTGTATACGTTTAATAACGCCATGCGTCCTATTACAAGTTATACGTCTAAGCAGGTAATGTGGTCTGTTTAGAAAGAATAGGAAACTACATATCCGGCGCACGCGTTGGACGTTATTGATATAGATTCAATAACCTATCTTTTATATAATTGGAGAGTTTATATTGGTTAGTTCCTATTTCATTTTCGATAGAGTTATGTTGACTTTTTAATTATCTATAAGTACCGCATACTCTAGGAACTTGCTCTTCGATATGGGCAAACTTCATGAAGATGAATAAATCAGTTGATTTTTTTTAACACATAGTTTCTATAACCTCAGAAAAATATTCACCTAACGATACATCTGAACTCTCTGCGACAAAGAACTCTACGAGATTGCGGTTTGACCGACCATAGCGCACAGCTTATCTCGGTAATAATGTCAGCAGCTCAACACGGTAAGTAACGTTAGTTATATTAAAATTTAAGATCGCGCATACGTTTAATTGTCAAAGATAGCGATACCGCGTTGAGATACCGCGTAATGTCGGGCGAGGACATATACTTTTTCAGGGAATCTGCTATGAACTAGACTGCGTTACGTTATCTAAAAGGTGGTTGTTCGGGACACAGTATGGGCAACACCAATGCAATGCGGGGCAAAAAATGTGCTGAGATGGATGTGCAATATGATTATAATAAGCTGTTATTTTAGATGTTCCGTTCATATTCAATTTTTCGCTTAGAATTAGCTCGAAAATTAGTAACAGATAAATTTTCTGGTTGAGATTAGCAGATTAAACTGTAAGCAGTTAACTCGTGCTCATCAACACTTTGTACTCCTAGTGTAAGCGTATAAAACTTTTAAATAATTGCGATTTCAACGAAGATAAAGATGATAGAGGATGCTAATGAGCATCAGCAGCTCGAATTGCGAAAAGAGCACCACCTAAATTTACTCTACCGCCATAGTGCAGTCTGCGGGGCAATGAACGACGATTTTCTAGAAAATAGACAGGAGGAACGGTGTATGTACTAATGCTCGATATAGCGTGGCGTTTTGATTATTCCCATTGACTATAATAACGTAGAATATTAGTTCGACTCATTATACGCAGCAAGGAGTACGGCTCCCCGTAACTATTTGCCTTTAACGTATTAGAGTAAACTAAAGTATATACTGGTACAAGTATATATTAGAGTGTTTGTTACACAGATACTTAGCTATGGTCTGTAAAGTGTTCCGATAAATGTTTCGGGCACAGTGAAAGCTTTTGAATTAGAAAGAAATTCGGTGGAGAATACCATGGTATATATTGTATCAGGCGTTGAGCCACTTGCATTAAAGATTTTGCGAGATTGCGCAGCTGAGAGAGTATGTGTTGAGGTTGTTTCATTCGTTCACACAGCACACGCGGTAGTAAACAAGGTATGGTTTCACAGCTAAGAGAAATTTATGAGAATAACGATACGACGCCGGTTTGAGGTCTATTTAGGATTAGGCATATTGAAATGCAAATGCCGCTAAATAAAGTTTGATATTATCGCAGTTCTGTATCATATAGGTATAATTTTCCCGACAGTTAGTGTTAATCCACAATACATTTCAAATCATTAGGAACTAGAGTAGGCTGTTATGGTTAATACATTTATGATCAAATGATCCGATATTCGAAGTATAAACAGTAAGTTATATGTGCATCTGGTTTTTGCCACGTGGAATCTAGAAAAATATCGGCGTAAGAACAAGATGCAGAACGGTCTTCCGCCCATGAAAGTTGGTTTGGCATCCTATTTGGCAAGGGCTAATGCATCATAGTAGAATTACGTTACGCGCGGTACTGTTCTAGTAACGTGTCTTGGGTATGTTACGTTGGGCTGTAAGTTTCTCAAGAATCTCCAAGACCCGCACTTCCCTTATTTCTTGACCCTATTCCATTTGAGTCTATTGTTCCCTGTTAAGATTAGTTTGCGATCTTTACAGGGTACAGAAATGAGACAGCATTATATCAACTCTGTGATGAAGGTGTCTCAATAGACGAAAATGGGCTGTAACCGTAGGTCTGATTGTCGACTCTAATAGTTAACTGTGTCAAGGTTGTGAAGGCTCGAGCAAGATGAAGGACCATGGTTCGATGAAATGATGATTTTGTGTTGTGTGTCTTCAATGTAAATTATTAAAAGTGAGATCTTAATAACTATAGTTTTTATTCTTACATTCCAAAAATCTCTCTTTTTGACAAATTTCAAAACATTTGTTTGATATTTCCATAAATTGGTAACATAGAATTACCGTATTATACCGTGTGTCCCAGGGAGATTGTATCATAGGGAAACAGAATTAATGTATTTTTTCGCGAAAGATCAAGGAGCCCTTTGATATTTATTGGAAGCAATGAATAAATTGGAAGTTAGCGTTCAAGGTACGTTACTGCGCTTGCCTCATGCTAGAAAGAGATTGGAGTAGTACGTTAAAGCAGGCCTTCCCACGTGCATTCATTTCATCGAACTTGGAGTGTACACTCCTGCAAACAGACCAAGTTCGAACGTGGAAGGGGTCATCGCGCAAAGTTTGCATCGTTCTTGGTGCGGAAGCTAAGAGTTTTGCCAATTCTAAATTCTTGGCGCGCGCGTGGATGTGGTTGTCGCTCTGGAGTTAAGACATAAGTGAGATAGATTTACGCATTGTAGTATATATGAGGAACCGAAAACGGATATCGTTGTTTTCGCGTGCACAATCGTACCTGTATTTGTTCGCCAAGTTTGTACGAACTATGTGCGAACGTGGAAGTGGTGTTTCAACATTCTGTCCCAAGTTCGAAGACATGGCGTTAATTCAAAGTTCGATGAAATGAATGCACGTGGAAGGCCTGCTTTAAACGCTAATTTCAAAGGCCTCGTGGATCCTTCACGAAAAAATACTTTGTTGTTTCCCTATGGTGCGTTATATCTGGGACACACAGCACACTGCATATTATGTTTAATGAGTGATCATCGAGAACTCTTTCTAATTTCTGTACTCCATGAAGCATTTAAATGATTCGGCATCCTTTGAACTGCAAGGATCAGACTCTGGAGTCTAGTAATCACCCGCCTGGGATATTTGGCTTTGCAACAGAAAAATGGCCCACCACTACCACCACGACACCCTATGATAGGGGCGATCCGTTAATACCTATAGTTAAAGTTGGTGTAACATTTTCGTAAAGTAGCTTGAGTAATGAGTACCATCGAAGATTAGAGAACCAAGAATTTTCAGATCAATTTATATAATCAAGTTACCCAATTCGATAGGCAACCTCTCATACACATTTGCTTTAGTCATAACGGGTATTTTTCACCTATGAGCCGACCTTCGATCATACAATGTATGATCGAAGGAGCCGACTATCAACTCACGATAACTTCAAGGCGGTTAGTGTTTTGTTACAGGTCTGTGATTTGAGCTGTTGCTCCACGTTTATTAACAACTGTTGAAAAATAACAGCTTAATAACCATAATAGCCATTCAGTTTGGAATTTAAAAGTTTTTGTTTACATTGTTCTTATATATCATTTGAGTTCTTTTTGAATTATTTTTATCTACGACTGTAGTAAGTTTACACTTTTAAGTAATTAATACATGCATTCATTTTAAAATATTTTAGAATAATATGGAAAGCAAATCTCATCGAAGAAGATCATCCCTTTGGAATTCATTTACCTTGGTAGATAATAAATTAGCATCGTGCCACTATTGTGAGCAGACGTTTTCCCATAAGACATCAATCAGCAATTTAAAGCAACATTTAAAAAGAAAGCATCCGTTTGTGTTGAAGTCAGACAAGGATCAGGTCATTCAAGTGGTTACTCCCGTTGAAACTACATCAATATCCGACGATTCATATACTCTTTTATATGTGGTTTCTGATGACGAATCCAAATCGTCCATGACTCAGGTTCAAGAATCCGAGCTCCCTACACATGTCGTAAAGCAAGCTGAACAACCACTTCCAGAAATTGCCCCATTGGAAGATTCGGAAGAGAATGATGAAGGACAGTCAACAATGAAAAGGTCCACGACGTGGAGGTACTTCACGCAAAAGAAGAAAGGAACAGCGCAGTGTAATTTTTGTCGTAAGGTTCTTTCATATAAAACATCGATAAGTAATTTGAAAAAACATTATCAAAAAAAACATAGGTCAAATGGCAAACCTACCCTAAAAGTAAAACCAGCCAGTTCGTCGAGCAATACGACAGTACATTCCACCAATATTAATGGTGGAAATCATATTCAAAGTGCCCATGCTTCAGTAGGGAGAAAAACACGACCCAATGCAAGTTCAAGTAAATATGATGATCAACTTATTAAAATGTTTACCGTTCACTTACTGCCAATTTCGATGGTCGAAGGATTGGGGTTTCAAGGATTTTGCCGTTCATTGAATTCTTCCTATGCGCTACCGACCAAGAAGAAGTTAACTACAGAATTGATTCCCGCCAAATTTGAAGAGCTCACCGTAAAAGTACGTGAGATTATGGCAAAGGTTAGATCAGTTACGCTTACGACAGATTGCTGGACGTCGTACAGCAACGAGAGCTTCACTAGAGTGGTGGGGCATTTTATTAACGAGGACTTTGAAAGCAAATCTATTTTGTTGAGCGTTATGGCGTGCGATTGGCCTGTGTCGGACAAATTTTTGGGCGAATTACTGGAACAGGTTAAGTTTCTTTTTTAAATTTTCTTGCAAGCTAATTTGTATTATGATGCTGTGATGAGTGATGTATGTAAGTAGGTACATATAAAATGCAGAAGTGGATAAAATGAATCAAACAAATGATTCAGGATATGTTAAGTAAAGATTAGTAGCACAGATTATCCTACACAGTTACACACTACCAATGACACTACCTACTGTATGTAAAGTAGTGTGTTTTGTAAAATGGTACACTTTTTGAATACAGTTACAAAACAGTACAATAGGTAGCGCAGGAAACAGTGTTTAAGAGGCTTCTATACCAGCCCAAACCCTTATTTAAAAGTGTTTCGCGCCGTGCCTGTTTGTTCTTAAAGGAAATGTAATAATGCTAAAATTCAGTGATTATCATGTTTATAAAGGTGAGATCTAGGATTGTATCTAATTGTATTTTAAATAGTAACTTCAAATCATACGATACAGAGCGATAAAGAATTGCTATTTTAGACAATATTCAAAGGGTCGTAGATCTTAAACAAAAAAAATTGTAGCAAAACAAATTCGATACAATCCTAGCTTTAGCCTTCCTATGGTAAAATCCATTCACAGCCATTAAAAAAAGTTTATTATATACCAGTAAACAGACACGACCCGGGACGCTGCAACTGTAAAATTCTAGCAAAATTTTATTAGAAAAGTGAGACCACGTCTTGCGGAATTCAAACTTAAGTTACGTGTTACTGCCCATTTGATAAAAGGAGGAGTTCATTCTTATCTTTCCAACATAATTTTAAATCTACCGGTGTTCTTAGCAAAATAATTTTCTTTGAATTTGAACATGAACCCTTTAGGAAAGTAGGCACTGCTTACTAATACGTACAACAATTGAAGTACGACATCTCCTATCTCTGTGAATAGACCTTATAATGCAACAAAATATCCCTGATTTTCCGTTTGTCTCTCCGTTCATTTGTCTGTCTACGCACAGTAAAACCTTGCTCTTAGATCACCTATCGATTGCAGGTTGTCGATGTACCGTTGCTTAGGCTGCGTTTAGTTGTGGGAAGTTTCAACAACCATTTGTGAAATTAAAGTTTTGGGTGCTACCTCACGCAAATTTTGTGAAATATTGCCATTATCGAAGTGACAGGTTGCATAATCATTTTACTTGCGAATCGGTTGAGTCGCAGTGGTAAAAAACTCTACTCAATTGAAAACAAATTGACTAAAATGAAATTGAAAAAATAAAATTTGGAATGTAAGAAAAGATTTTCTTCAGTCACAGCGATTTTACATACATTTAAATTTAAACCATTTCCTAAATTAAGTTGGCTCACACAATTTGAAAATTAAAACATTAAAATCTCTAGTTCTAACCTACCTTAATTTCTTTAAAACAGTAGTTCTGATGATCAAATATGTATTTGGCTTTTGAAATTTCTCGTCTCCCGAATGTTGCGCAAGGTAAAAACCCTTTTAATTCTTATAGTAGGACTTTGTGTTTTATTTTAGGATCTTTTGTATCTATATAGTGTCAATTCCTCTCTTCTTCCTTTTGGGGGTTTTCGATTGATGTTCAACTGTTCACAAATTATTGCAATTCATACATTGCTTTGCAAAAAAGTAAGTTATGTACCTACTTAATTTCCCATCTTTCTACAAATGCCCATAAAAAAGCAGAAGGGTAAACAGATACTATAAGATAAGTCATGTACAATTTGGCAGATGTACCGTGTGTCCTATTTTGGTTGAGACTGCAGTGTATCTGAGCGGTTTTCGCGACCATGTGCCACTTTTTGTGAAACTTTTAATACCACAAATCAGAATCATAGTATCTACGTTTGTGTCTGAGATACAAGGTGAAAAGTATGATTTTTTGAGATGTTATCATAAATCTTACCATGTAAGATAGAAAAAAGTAAAAACTGTCAAGTTTAGATATTTTTACGTTGAATCTAGTGGCATAGTAAAAAAATGTGTGAAGCATTGTTTCTGAGATTTGACCCAAAGTTCATATTTTTTTAATGCAGCACTCTGTATATCTTAACATTAATTGTGTTTCATTCTTTTTTCTGATTACATGGTTGTATTACAATCTAAATTTTTTTAAATTTTAGCTATGCACCAAAAATAAAAACCTTATTTTTTACGGTTTTTAAATGGTAGACCATGGATTCACGGAGATTAATCCTAAGGTTTTAAGGCCAATTTTTTTCAGTCTTTTTCCTGATTACATTTATGTATCACAACCTATACTTTTTTATATGATTATATATTATATTACATATTTTTCAAGATTTTGAAATGACATGCTTCTACCGCTAGCGATTTTTATCGATTGATTTTACTTACCATGGATACAATTAACAAAACAAAATCTCAATAAATCCTACCAACCATTTAAAAACCGTAAAAAATAAGGTTTTTATTTTTGGTTCGTGGCTAAAATTTTAAAAAAATATAGGTTGTCAATGTAATCAGAAAAATGAAGGAAAAACAAATGCTATTAAGATATACAGGGTGTTGCATTAAAAAAATGCCAACTTTGGGACAAATTTCAGAAACGGTGCCCCAAGAATTTGCTGTGGCTAGCACAGATACCACCCACGCACCTGTACATGTTCAGTTCGGCCCTTTTATGTATAAGAGTATAGGTACCAAATTTGGATCCAGTCGGTTCAGCCGTTTAGCCAGAAATGAGAATTTGAAACACTTGCGCATGGGGGATACTGCCCAAAAGATTTTCAGTTCTTCCTTTTATGTTAATGAATAGGTGTACGGCAGGCATGTCAAACTCATTTATCATCAAGGGCCGTTATATAAAGTTTCCACTTATAGCTGCGGACATCATAAAATGCCACATAAAAAAATTTTGATTTTTTATTATTAACAAAAAAGTATACCAAATAATACAAAAAACGAAAAAATGCAAATCATAAAATCATTAGTACGCACTCAAGAAAATGTACTGTGTGTCCTATGTTGGTTAAGACTGCAGTGTATTTCAGCTTTTAAAGATAAGAGACTTGTGGTTTTCGCGACCCTGTGCCACATTTTTATGAAACAATACCACAAACAGAATCAATCCAACTACGTTTGTTTCTGAGGTCTGAGATATAGGGTGAATATGAAAAATTGGACTTTTTGTGATTTTGTCATATCTGACTACCCATGTAAGATAGAAAAAATGTAAAAACTGCCTATTTTAGATATTTTTATGTAGAATCCAGTGACGTAGTAAAAAAATTTGGACAACAGTTTCTGAGATTTGACCCAAATGTGATATTTTTTAAATGCAACACCTTGTATTGTATGTTAACATCAATTTTGTTGCATTCTTTTTCGTGATTACATTAATGTATCATCCTATATTTATTTACCATTTTTCAAAATTTTGAAATGACGTGTACCGTCAGCCATTTTTGTTGATTGAAATCGACTGCTGTAGTTACAATGGAGACAATAAACGAAACAAAATCTTCATGAATCCATGGCCTACTATTTAAAGAAGTAAAAGATAAGGTTTTTATTGTTTTATCGCTAAAATTAAAAAAAAATAGGTTGTGATACATCAATGTAATCAGGAAAAGGAATGATAAGAAATTGACGTTAAGATATACATAGTGTTGTATTTACTAAATATAAACTTTGAGTCAAACCTCAGAAACTTTTCGTTTTCACCTTGTACCTCAGAAACTAACGCAGCTAGATTGGTTCTGTTTGTGGTATTATACGTTTCACAAAACCGCAAGTCTATCTTTAAAAACAGCTGAGATACACTGCAGTCTCAACCAAAATAGAACACATAGTAGGTACAATTAAATTTTATCATTTACCAAAATCGTGATGGGCAGCAGGTTTCAGAACGAGGGGCCGCATGTGGCCCGCGGCCCGCGTGTTTGTCATGCCTGGTGCACCAAATTTGACTCCAATCGGTTCAGGCGTTTCGCCGGAAATGAGCGTACAGACGGACCGACAGACCAACATCATCGAGATTTTGTTTGATTCGGATTCCTGGTGCTTCAAAACGTGTATTTTCGTTAAAAGTGGGGGGTCATTTTTTACCCCAATGCCCTTACATGTGCGGGTGGTAAAAACAGCAATCAGTTTGGTCAGTATTACGATTTACGAAAGTTACGTAAGTAACAAACTTATTCATTGCTTATCCACCTGACGTTCCGACACGACACCCCTTCACTACACGAGGAAAATTAGTCTTAGTACTGGGATGAGATGTGAAGATCTATGAAATCTGCACCAAAATGGAGGTTGCGCATACCTATCTTAGCCTTAGTTATATGCGTGTGTGTTCCAATTTTTTTATTAAGATACATTTCACTAGGTTCGGGCGCTGAATATTCTTTACATTTGTTTTTCCATTTTTACAAGTCTTTAAAGATGAGAACTGCTTAGTTCCAAACTGAGAGTATCGGGTATGACACCAAAAATTTGTACCAAAATAATTTTGTGTAATCGTTATCAGTATCATGCAATTTTAGTAGTTCTACACTTTTTCACGTTGTAGGTAACGAAGTTGGGTGCACTATTGCAGCCGCGTTCTCTGTCCGTCCTTCCAGAGCCTTAACTACTATACTACTACAGTTTTCAATATATTTAGTTTGTTCTTTTTATATTCGGTAGTTATAGCTTTGGTCCAAGAAAAATCTTGACGATCATTGTGCGCATGCGCAAGCTGTAAACTTTCTTGTTTATAGAGAGCTTTCCTAATTCTAGAAATATTTTTTTGAAATTTTTACTATGACAAAGACAAACTTATCGTAATTAGTATAAATCAGGTGTGGGCATGCGCAGTATGCGCAATTCCAACTTGCGCATTTATGGAGGTATTGAAATTTTAACCAAGGATGTACTTACTAAAGACAAACACACACAGAAACTTTTTACTACTAGCGAATAGCACGTTATATATTGTCAACCCGAAAGCACAATCTTTTTAATGTTTTTGCAACAGTGTCCTCAAACTTTCTGCATGTACCATCAGATATGTGCCACGTCATAGCTTATATACCGGAACGCCAGAGTGATGCTTCGCAAAATGAGTTTTGAAGTTCTCGAACTTCATACCACCTATCAGTTGATGTCACGCTCCCAAATATAGATCAGTGTGGGCGGCGCACTAGACACCTCGTATAATTTTGCTAAATCAGAAACTTTCGCGAGCATAAGTCCAACCAATGTTTCATGATTGGTTTAGGCAGGAATAAAAGACATTCGTTTTTATTATATAGATAGAAGATGTGCTACAACTATTTTTGAGTTCTGTTTTACTGTAATAATAATATAATATATTTGCAGAAAAATGTATTTTGATCACCATACCGCTGTGAAGTTGCTAGCCATGCATGGGTTTAATAATTGTTTGAAACGATTATCTGGTCTTTATTGGCACCAGGCCATAATTTCTTTCCATTAACCTTCTACATGCTTGGGTTGATATTGTCGCCTTTCAAACAGCTTCTCCAAGTGTGTACCAGGAGCCCGTTGACAAATTTTGTTTGACTCGAATTTCTTACATTTTTTTCGGTTTTGTACGAGTACTGTTCTCAATGTGTTCTTCATCGATTTGGCCAAGGCTGCACTGTTTTTGCATTTCACGTGTTCATGAGTTGATCATCTTCGGTTGAATACACCCTCGATCTCCCTACACAATTTTCACCTGCTGGAAGATGTACTAGACTACTTCTGACGCAAAACGTTTCTAATCCGTAGCATATCCAAATGGGAACGATCTACAACCATCGTTATAAATGCCAAATGGGTAACAATAGAAATTGTCAACAAGCGCAAAAATAATGCATAACTGTTGGCAATAGTCTGGGTAAGGGTAGAACATACAATCTACTCCACTTCCATGCATTGATCAGTGCTTTTAAAAGATTATTGGAGATATATTTTTCTCTACAAGAAGCATTTCTAGTTAAAATTTCAAAGAAATATATCTCCATAAATAAGAAAGTTGGTACTGTGCATGCGCACATCTAATTTTTACTATATGCGATATGCTTGCCTTTACCAGAAGCATCTGTGGATATTTCAACAAAAATAAGAAAGGCAACATGAGTTGGGAAATGCGCTAAAAAAACAACTCAAAAGTGTATGTCTAGTAGTTTATAAAAACAATAACTTGATTGATTGGTTGTGGAGAATGAACAGCTGTAACAAGTAGAAATGCAAAATTAATACATATTTTCTTTCTCTACGCAGGTTGTACAGGAGTGGGAGTTGAACGAAAAAGTTTTGATTGTCATTTCTGACAACATTACAGACCGTCAGGAGGAAGAATTACAATGGCCACATATAAAATGTCTCGCGAGTACGATCGATTCAATCGTTCAAGAATCTCTGAAACCCGTGGAAACATTCCTTAGCACATTATCAAAGATTGTTTCGCTTTTCAATGAAAATGTTGAAGCACAAGAGAAATTGACTTTCTTCCAGAAAAAAAATAACAAAGAGTCCGATAACCTGACACAACGCAGTCCCGAGCAATGGAACTCTGTGCTGTACATGTTGAAAAGTATAAAACACTATAAAGAAGAAATTGATGAATCCTTACGAGCGCTAGATGAGCCAGTTTTGTCCGACGAAGACTTCCAAATTGTTGAGGAACTCATACAGATACTCGATCCAATCGAGTCGGTCACAAAAGTCACGAATAAGAATATCACTTTATCATTGATAATAGTTTTAAGTAACAGCCTTCTTGATCATTACAACAGTTTAAAAAAGGAGACATCATTCTCTAGCGAAATTGAGCCTGTTGTCACCAAATTAGTAGACCACCTCAATGAAAGATTTTGGAACTTGGAATCTGTGCACACCCTGTTGATAAGTACTCTTTTAGATCCTCGATTCAAACACATCGGTTTCTCCGATCACACTTTCGTACATAAAGCCAAATTATTAGTGGAGGATAATCTAAATTTGTTATATGGAGATACAACGGAAAAATCCAAATCTGTTGCATTGGATAGTGAACCGCTTCTCATTTGGAATTCCTTCGATAAAAAGGTGGCGGACACGTCAGTAAGCTTAGGAAAGTCGAAAGCAATCACTGAGCTTGATAGATACTTGGAGGAGCCTCTATTGAATCGGAACGAGGATCCTTTACAGTGGTGGAAAGTTAACGCTTACAACTTCCCTTGCCTTAGTAATTTCATTAAGATGAAATTTGGTCCGATTGCCTCGGCTATATCTTGCAAAGGTAGCCCGACTTTAATAGAGCGTCGAAATACCTTAACGTGTAAAAGAATTAACGAAATTATGTTTATTGGTCAGAATTTTGATGTTGGGGAAGGATAGGGGAATTTTGTTATGGCCAGACTAGGAAGGTGGTTATGACATTGCAGAACGGCAAGCTGCGGTTTAACAGCTTTGCACAAGGTGAAAATTACATTATGTACCAGAGGAAAAATAAAGAACTTATATTTTTTATAATAAAAGAATTATTGTTAATTTGATTTATATTATAAAATAATGACCTTATAGTTACTCTGATAAACCGTGTGTACTTATACCCAAAATTCCCTAAGTAGCCTTTATTTGTAGTATGCATTATAACCACCAGAAATCCCAGTAGTGTGATAACTTGCCAGACATGTCTTACACATTCTCATGTAGCCTTGATAGCTGCTGCTAAATGGCTCCACATAGACAGCATTTGTAAAAAGTTAGACAAAAGACGTTATTAAAGACTTGTAAATAAATGTGCCTTAGTAGTCAGTTCATTCTGTTAGAATGTTACTGTCTGCGACTTTATCTCAAAGTGAGCGCTTTTTTATCTTATAAAAAACCGTGCGGTAGTTTAATCTGCATTAAAATCAAATGGAATGATTCTCGCTTTTATTTCTTGAATTGTGTAACCTTTTTACATAAATTGTGGTGACATACCCCTACAGTTAGGCAACACACCTGAAAGTATAGCGCTATGGTAAAAACTACGAAACGCTCTGTATACAATAATCGTGATGTGCTCGACTTCGACCATTCTACTATAATAGGAAGAGTCGACTAACCATTTAAATACATCTCGAAGGAAGTACCTCATACAATTCCATATCATGTTGCTTCCTTCCTCGTGCCCGTTGCCTGATGGGGGTTCCTCAATTTGACATTTCTTCTGATTAGTATGTGGTTTTGTTTGTGATAATCGACTTTAACGTGAATACTGCTGCGTTTTCACCTGCACTTTTTTGTATCAATTGGTGGTCGCCGAAGCTGAAGTAGAGCTATACCCTTTTGATGTTTTTTATGCACATGCATTTTATAATTTTGGGAGTTGTTTTATCTAAATTGATCGTAGATGTGTTACCATTCGTACTGTCTCTGGTGTTTCGTTTTATTCATTTGTTCTTGCTGCATTTGATTCGACTACCTGATTTTAATGGTAGGTACGATTGGAGATGTTTGATTTGTGCATTTTGTTGCAGTATTGATTTACCCGGCCCGTGTGGCGTAATGGAATTGAAGCTCGACTAAGGGCCGGTTCTACAATGCTAGTATATACCACGGATAAGCTATTCTTGGAGTAACATTCGAAATTTTGGTTCTACATTTCCAGAATAGCGTTATTCCAGGTATAAAATGGCGGATAAGTTATCCCTTTGAAATTGTTTGGATATACCAGGCATTAAAGTTATTCTCCCATTCTATTGGTAGCGGCTTTGTATGTCGTTCTCATTTGTCACTTACTTGTCAAGCTGACAGCACGTGTTTTTTGTGATTTTTTTATCAAAATCAAAATGAACATACATATTTTCGACTCTGAGGAAGATGACTGGGATGAGTTTGAGAACGGACATAATCCGAAAATGTTTAGACGTCGGTTAGCTGACGTTATTTTGCTTTACATAACTAGAATGCCTATTCGATGGTTTACAGGCCAAATTTCTTTGAAGAATATGCCGATTTGGAATTCTTTACACGGTTTCGTCTGCAAAAGCGTACATGTGAAATGCTTCTAGAAATGATTCAGGATAGAATTCAAAGTACCAGAGACAGAAATCATGCGATAACACCAACAACAAAGTAGCTCTTAAGTTTACGTTTTCATGCAACATGCTCAATTCAGTTGCAGATTTTGCAGGTGTTAGCAAAACCTCTGGCTGTGGCATTGTGACCCAGGTGACCGATGCAATCGCCTCTCTTCATAATAACTTCATAATACTTCCTACTAGACCCTTGAATTCTTCAACCAAGCTAACTAGCACATCTACTTCATCAGATGTAAAATTACTGCACCTTTTTTAGCCTCGCCACTTTCCATCATTTCTAAGACCCGCGAAATCAATACACAAATCACAAAAAATTCTGTAATCAGTACAAATGTCAGCACAAACTGAACTAATGTGCGTACAAATGAGCTACTCCCCGGATATACGAGGTATAGCTATTCTAGGGTGATCGGATGACTGTAGAACGCAACTCAAAAATTTAACCGAGTATAAGCTTATCCCTGGTATACCAATTCTCGGTTTTATTCTCGCATTGTAGAACCGGCCCTTAGGGTCCCTGGTTGGAATACGTGTTGGGGCATGAATCTTTGTAAATGTGTAGTAGGTTGTGTTGGTAGAGCAGCCTTGATTAAAACCCCGTCCAATTAAAAATAAAATAAATACATTTATGGTACCTGTATATTTTGCCTTTCTTCTCTTACTCTTTTCTTATGCACAGCGATAAGTTTTATTCAATTCGCTTACCGTTTATGTGTCTCGACACGTCCCAACACAAAAGGAACCGCAATAGTATGACAACGTAGAAGTGCGACGAACTTCGGTAGTTCGCACGCAATCAGACGCTGTAATTAGTTAAATCCAAAAATAAAATTTAATTAATTACAAAGAAATTATACATTCACAATTAAATATAACTGCGAATCAATTCCAACTGAAACGGAAGCTGGCTGAACAGGATACTGTAGACTCGGGCGCCACTAGGTGCATGCGAATAATCTAAAAAACAGAATTACGACCATTTTTTATGCGGAACGGAAGCACAGATTAATTTACGATAAACAAAATTCAGAGAAGCAGAACACGGCCCGCGCCTTATAATTAGCGATAGACAAATAGCAAACGCATGACTATACTTTTTCTACGAATATTTGGCAAAATTTAATGAAAATATTCAATCTTATCGTTTGTTACCAAATCAATTGCAGTTGAGTTATTTTATAAATATTTATTTAATTCCCGGGCGCCCTAAAAATCTAGGACATAGGTATCTCAAAATCTAAGTTAATTAATCGCGCTTCTGATGCCACTAGACCCAATCCAATCAGACGAGATTTGCTGCAACACAATTAATTAACTACCGTTAATTGTACTCATTCAAATTGCCGGGCTGAAATTTCCAAATCTCGTAATCCAATAATGCCCTTTACTTGGATTTCGGTTCAACCAAAAGGTGTGTTTGTTATCTACGTAACTGCACGCTACGACGACCTTGCTATTGCTTTTAATGCTGGTTTTGAATTACTATAGGAAAACTGAAATCATCTGATAATTAATTAAACGGAGCTGAAATCAAAATATTAATTTATCATCTTCTAAAAGACAACAGCTTTCGAATGCTACAAGAATAATTCCAATATCTACGGTCTCTTTTATTGTTGTTTACAGCAATTGACGTACGGTGCTGCAAATTAAAGCCATTGATTCTGCTTCATCACTCAATTTCCAACTCCTAGACAAATAAATAAGTTTAGAAGCTACGGTTTCCTTAGTAACGAAGCGCCCAATTATTCGTCCATGCATACAGGATGGTCGTCTCTGACTGCGAAAAGCAATGTTTAATCGTCACAATTATTGTTAATTGCTCAACTTTTATTATGTTGTGAAATTTTGTTTGTATCTTATTAATACTTACGTCCAACATGTGTAAGTAACTATTTTTCCTAAATAAATAAATTGAAACAGTCACCGGAATGAAAATTCTCTTAAAAATCAATACAGCTTTAGAGGTTCCACCCTGTATATACAATTTACGATGATACATACATTTTGGAGAGTTGGCAACCATGCAATTTCTAGGTGGGAAAAAAACTGCCTGCGCCACCTAGAGAGCACGAACGGGGGTTATGTTTGGCATCTTGTCTTGAATGGCGGTCGTGAACGTTTCGCTCCATAAATGTTTGTTGTTATTTTGTGTTATTTAATGCAGGTAGTAATTTTTTTCATTTCTTTATATCGTATTTGTGTTTTGTATGCCGCATTTTATATTTGTTGTGTGTTTGAATCTCTGTTTTTGAAATTTACTTTGTTTAACCGCAATGCAATCATATGTGTGATACCGTTATGCTATTGTTTATAATTGTTTACATTTTTGGTGTAATGTTTGCTTAATTTATGTTTATTGATGTTGATTACTTGGTCTTGTCCCTGAAGTTACATTCATGTAAGTTTTCATTTTATTTTAATATGTGGAAATTGCTGATTCGTTTGATGTATGTACTGACTTGTTGTTTGTTACTAACAATTTTCTCCGTGAATGAAGCAGTCACGGGAGGTGGAAAAAGAAACTGTAGTCTATAATTATGTGTTAGGGCACCTAATTCCGTGCACTGTCTTCGACATCCAACTGTAGGTTCGAAACCAGGGGCGGACTACCCATCTTGCAGGAGCGAGCTTACGCTAACCAAAGCTCTTCAGTTTAGAATCTATGTGCGTTAAATGAGTGGCGATTCAATAATTTCAACATATTTTGTTTTTAGTCCAATTTGCCTACAAGGCCATGTAATTTTCCATCTTGCTTTCAACAAAAGGACTTTATTGCACCAAAGATGAGTCACATCCTGTGTATTTCACTCTTTCTCAGAATCTTGGTACCTGCTTCTACCTGACCCATTGTCCCCAAAAACTTGTTTTAACCTTGAGTGTAACCAACATTGTGTATATGCATTTACACAATATTTACACTTATCTTTGTTAACTACTGCTTAAACTTTTACAAAATATTTTGTTAATTAACTTTTGGACTGTTTTAATCAAACTGCAAGGTTTTTCTTACGTCGTACTCTTTTTATCCTTGGCAGTGACTTTTGCGAGAGTACGACACCTTTTGGCTTTGTTTGTTTTGTTTATATTAATGTACATCTACTAAATTTCCGGGTTTTCACAATCATGATAATTACGATCATTATTAAACAAACTTTTTTTCACAATTTCAGTGTTTTATTTAAACGTTCCTTCCCTACTGTGCTTCAGGTCAAAGCGTTATCTATAACTAACGTAAGGGGGCCCTGCCTTAGATGTTTTATCACGTGCCACTTTTCAAATTTAAGCGGGATCTTGTTTAGTTTTAGAGGGAATAATCATTCGAGTGGCCATTTTTAAACGTTGCCGGGTTTATTTTATTTCCGTGTTCTTGTAGTGTGAAATTAGCGTAGAACCTGGGGGTTAAGTAGGTACACTACAAGCTTATGCTGAAACTTCAAATTGGTAGATGGCACCCAACTGGGGTAATCTAAGAAGCACAATGTGATGTATCATATACCTACCTCAATAGTTTTTTCTTTTTGAATTTTATCGTTCCCGCTTTTATGTATTTCATTAATAGAGAAAAACGCATGCTACGTCACTGAAAATATTTTCGCGGAAAGTGCAGCAATTCAAATTGCACAAGGACCAGGCTCGTCAGCAGGTGCACATCATGCATTCTTATTCAAGCTAAAAGGAGAAAGCTGCGCAGTTTTAGTTGAGAGGGCAGAATAATGGTAGCTTTCAATGAGCCAAAGCCAAAGGCGGGCGTCATGTGCACATCGAACCCAAGCCAAAACATGACTCATCTAATGGTAAAAACAAAACAAAACGGGTCGAATTCTGCTAACTATAACTTTTCACTTTTAAATCTGTACGGCAATATGAGAGATTCGCTGGTTACCAGATATATTGTTTCACTGTTGAATTTGCTCTGCTCTCCAAGACCATGTATTTTCGTTATACTTTTTCACAAAGGGTGTCATTGCTCCAAAGATGAGTCACGTCTTGTACAATTATTACTTCATTTTACACCAACCAATTCTTTGGTCAACTTGTTTTTAACGCGTTGTTTCTTCTATTAAAAGGGGGCCCTATTGAGATTCCGATCACGTGCCAATCCCTGATTCCAAATTTGATGTGGTTAGCCATTCCAGTGGCGATTTTTGGGCGTTGCTGCCAAAAACAGGAAAAGTTCTGCTTAGTAATGTAGATTTATAGGTAATGTAAAAGTAAAATACATATTGCTGTTGCCACGTATGTTTTCAGGTTGCGTAATTTTTGTATGCAGGGATAGGCCGTTTTACGCTATAGACGGTTCGTCTTTTATTTAAATTGTCATTAGATAAAAATGCGGATTTACTGCTTTCATTTAATTTGGTAAGACATTTTCAGCTGATAGGTGCAGGAGTTTTATTTGTGTACAATTTCTTTATCTTGCAAAAGTATTTGTTAGATTTTATTTTTCCCCTCAAATTCTGCCTCGGCATTTCAGTATTTGATATTTCGTGTTTGTCATAATGGGCAACCAGGCAAGAATCAAAACACCTTCACACCTGCACGATGTCAAATTGTTGGTATGATCTCCACATCCCTATTAAATATTTTTTATTTTTATTCTTTTGTGTGATTCAACTTGTATTGTCTTTTAGCGAAGATTTATTAGGTTGAAAATCAATTTATGTTAAATTAGCTAAGAACATGTTTTTTTTGGTATTTAATTAACAGGTGAATTCCGTAAATATATTATTACTATTATTAAATTGGTTAAGAGGGATAAAAAATTCTGTTTTTGACTTGTTACCATCATTAAAATAAGTAGGTACCTAGTAATAGTTCTTCCTCTGTGTTAAACTGATCAATTCTTTCATAAATAAATGGATGGGATATGCATCTTCATACATGCTTTGTGTACCAGGTGCACATTTCATCACAGCGATATCTGTGATAGAATAGTCTCTTGTCTTTTAAAGTAGACAGCTTCTCAGCCAATGCGGCTGTACCTAACAACTCAATACATTTAACGAGAATCAATGCCTAAACCAGGCAACTCCTCTGCCAAATTGTGATTCTCGTCGTTATTGTGATCAATTCTAATAATATGCCCTTTGAAGTTAGTTCTATTTACGAACTCCTGGAATCTTCTAGGAAAATTTAAATGAAAAATACAAAAAAGTAAATAAATGATTTTATTAAAAACTTTTAATATAATAACAAAAATAAAACACACAATAATTTGATCTTATTTAATAAGAGGCGGTCACTCAGAGCGACAGCGGGAATGTTCAGTTGGCCTACAATCAAAATGAACGTTAGCTAAGTCGAGTATCTGGACGAGAGTAACTCACTAAAACAGATGTCTGTTGCATGGACAAACTAGCCATGGCCGAAACAGTTTCTTTATCTTCCTTCTCGTTTCTAACCGCATCATTATATGAGCAAGTTGCACTTTTCGCTATCTCCTGCAGACACGGCCAGTGCAAGGATTGTATCGCGATAACCTTTTGCATGGTAATAACGGCATTGGTACAGGGGGGCCGGCACAGTTCATTGGTCGATATCGGTGAAGGTGGATCACCTAAAAGTACACGCACGCACTCCTCCGCCGCGTCGCATATGGAAGGGAGATCGTAACCGCCCTCCAAAGCTAAGACTACGCGTCCGTTGGCCAACTGCATCAGTTGCCGTGTCATATAACCGTAACAGGCAGGGGTGACCTTGTAACCGCCGAGGGGTGGCGCATGTCCGTCTGTTGCTGCGAATCCGGCGGAGACCAAAACAATATCTGGTCCAAACTCGCGTGCGATCGGCATTACTATTGTCCTAAATGCTGCCATATATTCAGCATCGCCAAGTGGTGGATTGAGACCACCAGACCAACCAATATTAATATTAAAACCTAATCCTGCCCCCGTTCCACATTCCGACAGACTACCGGTTCCTGGGAAAAAATTTCCATCATCATGCCGGTGTATTGATATGACAAGCACACGGGGATCATCATAAAATATCTCTTGAGTACCGTTACCGTGATGCACGTCCCAATCGAAAATGAGTATCTTATGAACTCTGTGTTCTTTTTGTAGCAGTCTTGCGGCGATTGCTACGGAATTAAAAAAACAAAATCCCATAGCTTGCTGAGGTTCAGCATGGTGTCCCGGCGGTCTGACCACGGCGAAACCGTTTCGAATGTCACCCGTCCACGTTCTAAATGCTAGATCAACAGTACACCCAACGGCCATTCGAGCTGCAGGCGCAGTATAGATTTCATTCCAAGTTGTGTCGGAATCCACACCGATACCTCCGCAAGGTAAACGCACAAATGCGGTTACGGGTAAAGCACCAAGTTTGCTAACGTCCATTTTATGCCTATTGAGTGGACTTGTACCATATAATAATACGTGAGCTTCCGAATGGCAAGCCTGTAATTCCTGCGTGGACGCCTTCCTGGGACGAAGACGGTCACATCGTTGCACTAATCCCGTTTCTAATAAACGTGCCCAGATACTCTGCAGTCGTCCTGCATGTTCCGGATGAGCTATATTATTCCCACATATACAAGAATGTTTTAACATTTGACTATCAAAGGCCAACCCGGTGGTTGGAGTACTAGACGCCCTCCTTCGCGTTAAAATTGGAGGGCCTGGCCCGCCTAAATGAACCACAGGACTACTAAGCGCACGAGACAGAGGTCGTATACTGTAACAAAGAAAATGATTAGTGCTACTTTTAGATATAAAATAGAATAGGAAGAAGGATAATGTAACAATGCAAATATACAGACAATGGCAGGTGGAACATATCCCCCCTCGACACTGCTCACAATGATACGAATTTTAAAGAATTGTATGATAAATTTTTTGATCATACAATCAATCTCAAACGTACTTCTATTGTGTAATACAGTGGCAACAATAGTGTTTCATTTTTGATTGGCGGTTGAGATCGGCGGCCATGTTGCATCGAGTTTCTCCTTAGTAACGGGCGATCAAAAATGAGTTGCTGTCGAGTCGCCTTTGGAAGTTCAAGTTAAGTACGATTTCCCATGTAAACAAAAGTTCCAAAGGTGACTCGACAGCAGCTCATTTTTGATCGCACAGTATATGATTATTGTGTATTGCATGTTGCTTACACTACAATCGGTATCGGTATTTGATGATTTCTAATTTGAATTTTTTATGAAACATGGCGTCTGGTCGGATCGTACATAGCTCCTAATGGCGCGACTGTCTCGTATAAAGTCGCTGTATTCTGTAAATCAGGTGTTAAATCGGCGCGAAAGTCTATTTTTGCTAGAAGGGACTCCTACGAGAACATAATAAATCTCATTTAAAGCGTTCGTCTTCATCAACTTTTCGGATTCATAAGTGTTGCCATCTGTACACAATTCGTTGAAATGTGAGGCTATGTTACTTCATGGTAAGAGTATGCGTAATATACAGGGTGTTTCACAATTGAATGTCAATATTTAAGGGGGAGATTTTTGGGTCCATTTTAAAGAGAATACTTCATATGAACCTATGTCCTAAACGTCATAACTTTTTGAGATACAGGGTGGTAAAGTTTTCACAAATAAATCATTTATTATTAATATCTGTAATGTAATACCACTTTAGATATTTTAATGAAATTTGCCATGTATGTACTATGTATCCAGAGGCATTTTTTAATGTACCACATTTTTTTCCAACCAGTGGCGTTCGTACAAAATTTCACATGCCCATTTTGGCAGACATGGATGGTACGCCACTGATTTCTCCACCAATAAACGAAAGCTTTAGAGCACAAAGAGTGATCAGAACGCCTTAACTAACGCACCTTTAGTAGACTAAGAAGTTAACACAACCTCTTACAAAATTTAAGCTGTTTCTTCCTGAAACTAATCAGCTTTTTCAGATTTACCAACTTAACCATAATCTCTTACGAATGAGGAAATATTAAGTCATAAACTCACATTTCGACGAAATTAGTCCCAGCTTTTTATTAAGCTTTTCTAAAATTTCGAATTTTTCCCGCAAATTTTGTTGTTGAAAACACTTAATTGAGGTACCCTCAGGTAACTCGGGGTCCGAATAACGTTATGTACCCTGTGAAGTGTTACTATTATCCTTCTTCCTACATTTTATATTCAAAGATGTTACTATCTATTCATCCAACAGAAATAGTTAGCTCCTCATGAAAAATTCCAGGCAGATTTAAATGAACATTTTTTTGTAGTTTTTGACATTGCTTTCAGTTGTCATTGCCGTCGTTGAACATCCATAAAGCCCATCACACAATGAAAAAAATAAGGAATAAGAAATATGAAATAACAAATAAGGACAACACTGTAATATGAAATAAGCCTAGGAAATAAGAAATAATAATTTCCGTTCAGTCAGTTTTTATTCCTTATTTCATATTGCGAACCAATGACATTAGAAGAGGCGCGCACGCGTATTCTATATTCATTATTTTACCTTGTTAACCTAAAATAAAACAAGTACGAGGTGTTTATTCATTTGTACCTTTATCAGCAATTTAATTACAAACAAAAAATTCAAGTTTGGACAACTTACCAGCTGTGTAATAATAACAATGAGGTTAGGAAGCATTCAGCACGTCATAAATTCAAACGGTATGAGTGTTCTGATTGGCTTATAGTCTGTTGCTATTTTTGTGTTGTTTTGCTTGCACGGCGTCACTATTTCTTATTCCATATTCCTTATTTTTTTCATTGCGTGATGGGCTTAACCATGAAATCTGTCATCCCGTTTTTGTCAATGGGCGCGTTCAGCCGTATTCAGTACTTACACAACTATTTCCAGCGCCATATTTGGCCTACCGAGGCCTACGATACTTACAGGCCAGAGCGCTTGTTGTATCTTAAAAGTACGCACTCTAAGATTGAAAAAGAAAATGTAAAAAGACAGTTACGCATCGCACGTCATTCATAATAACATTGTATAATTTGTTCGTTCATAAGTTCAGTTCTAATAAAGAAACCTTGTTATGTTCTTGTGTTCTACCATCCAGAAATTATAAAAGCGCTTGAAAGTCATGTGACCTTAGGAGTCAGTTCGGGACACATTAAATACATTACGACTTATGGAAAATCCGTGCGCGGCTCCACTATTTATTTTTTTACTCCGAATCCGTTTAACATAGAGCCCCGAAATTTCAATGAGAGCTGGTCAATGGTACAGACAATTAAATTACGGTGTTTGTTAATTTTTAGTAATACTGGAAATAGTTAATTTTAAGGTTTAAAGTCTTTGAAGATAAAACGACGATAGTAAATCCATGTTTTTCTATATCTCCACCGTCATATTTCTGTTTCTAGGAACGATATCATTATAATTCTTTCGGTATCTTAAACTAGAATGATATGCGCCTCCAATTATGCGTATATAATGCCTTATGTGGTATTAATGTAGATTTAACAAGCCCTACAAAATCGCGCATTAATTATCCGCGCAGAGCAAAATTCACCATGCGAGAAACTTTTTTGTTGTTGGTACAATTGTATCACATATATCGAATGAATTGTGACCAAAGGACACAAATATGTTTTTCAGAAGGAATTTTTAAAAATGCTCTTTTGTTTCCTTTTTTTCAGCAGTTTTAAGTAAATAGCGCGACTTCAGAAACACGCGAAGGCGCAATGGAAATTGTTATTTTTTAAATAATTATTACTAATGGACTTTCAAAAAGTGTTTCTAATAAACATTAAACCTACAAAAATTAAAAAAAATTACATACAGGGTTAGTTCAAAGTATGGACATTCTTTTTATAATCTCAGTAAAATAGTAATTTTACATTAATTTATTTATATGAAAGTCGCTTTATGACCAACCGAACCTTGCAGATATATTCGAGAAGTTACTAAAACTGCTGA
This sequence comes from Photinus pyralis, assembly GCF_008802855.1. NCBI lineage: Eukaryota > Metazoa > Arthropoda > Insecta > Coleoptera > Lampyridae > Photinus > Photinus pyralis. The sequence continues at coordinate 30,804,049 of NW_022170596.1, read as the reverse complement.
AAAAAGGAAACAAAAGACCATTTCTTAAAAATTCCTTCTGAAAAACATTTTTGCGTCCTTTGGTCACAATTCATTTGATATATGTGATACAATTGTACCAACAATAAAAAAATTTCTCGCATGGTGAATTTTGCTCTGCGCGGATAATTAATGCGCGATTTTGTAGGGCTTGTTAAATCTACACTAATACAAGATAATGCATTATACAGAGTGGTGACTTGCGTCGCGCATCATAGGGATTTCAATGTAAAATTCATAACATGCCATTATTGGCTCCCCAAATTATTTTAGAGCAAAAATGTATTAAGGTTTTTTATAGACAACAATTTTTTACGTCAATCAACCGTTAGTTTCCAATTTTTTACATAATGAGGACAGAAAATTGGAAAAATAAAACCCGCATCTTTTTCAATAGTCTGTGATGCCATGGAATTTTCTAATACAAAAACTACGATCCGTCATGCCATGGAATGTGCTATAAAACAAATGAAATTCTATCAAAAAGTATTATATTTAGAACAGCGAATTCAACATAAAGAAAGACCAAATTACTAAAAACGGTTTCCTAATATAACAATTTACAATAAATGCTCGAATAAGTCATCATTAACTGCAAGACAGTAACCAAGTCGATCATAAAATCCATTTCGAACCGCTGCTAATTGATAACTGGACATCTTTTTGTTTTAGAAAATTCCATGGCATCGCAGATTATTGAAAAAGATGCGGGTTTTATTTTTCCAATTTTCCGTCTTTATTATGTAAAAAATTGAAAACTAATACGGTTTATTGACGTTTTGCTCTAAAATAATTTGGGGAGCCAATAATCGCATGTTATGAATTTTACATTGAAATCCCTATGATGCGTGACGCAAGTCACCACCCTGTATACGCATAATTGGAGGCGCATATCATTCTAGTTTAAGACACCGAAAGAATTATAATATCGTTCCTAGAAACAGAAATATGACGGTGGAGATATAGAAAAACATGGATTTACTATCGTCGTTTTATCTTCAAAGACTTTAAACGTTAAAATTAACTATTTCCAGTGTTACTAAAAATTAACAAACACCATAGTTTAATGGTCTGTACCAATGACCAGCACTTATTGAAATTTCGTGGCTGTATGTCAAACGGATTCGGAGTAAAAAAATAAATAGTAGAGCCGCGCACGGATTTTCCATAAGCCGTAATGTATTTAATGAGTACCGAACTGACTCCTAAGGTCACATCACTTTTTCGAGCGCTCCGGCCTTGTAAGTATCGTAGGCCTCGGTTGGACGTATTTTTAGTATACCGCTCCTAACCTAACTTTCTTGTTTACTTTTTCCCATTACAATTTATTGCCACTTACAGAATCATTCCTTTTCCATCGGCAAATTTCAATTGTGTCACATTCCCATCATTCATGGTGACCATAAGTATTTACCGATAAATAAAAAATTGAGTGTTAGGTTATGAAGTATAAACCAAAAAAATATTAGCAGGTCACGATACATGCGTGTGTTTATTCCCACCTTCCGCTGACAGTTCTAGTGGATAAGTATTTTCGCTTAGAAAAAATTGCAGCAGCTATTAAGCGTCAAATGACAGCTGCGCGTTTGGTAGTACCACTACAGTGGCGCTACGATAGCAATGGCCCGGATGAACGCACCCATTATTAAAATGCTTTGTACTTTAGTCATGTCATTAGCGCGAATGGCTTAACTTCATGTGTTGGGTGAATAGATATGACTGCACTCGGCACATTAACAGATATACCTTCTGGGCTCCATTCCGTGCAATTCTGCATCTCGTTGTTCTTGCTCTTCGGGTGGCGGAGGAGGGGGCAAAATAAGCGGCGGTCCTCCGCCGTCCAAAAGGGGATGACCTAGAGGAAGAGGAGACGATTGCGTACGACCCAGCGGACGAATAACCCCTCTCTGTGTCGGTTCTTGTAATTCACTAATTGTATCCAGGGGAGTTTCTTCGTGTTCGCTTTCAATGGCAGGTAATGAAGGGTAATATGGTAAGGTACCAGGTAGCATTTGCCCCGTCAGTGGCATCCCTAAACGAGCCGTGCAAGCCGCCCTTACGGCGGCCTCTGACAGGTCGGGCGACAAGACATGGTGGGCGGCTAGTGAAATATTTGGCATCGATGGGCTGCTGAAAAGCGCGTGCCGTTGATATTCTTCAGCTTCGCACGGCGGACTGAGTTCCTTGGGTGGCTCCTGTGGAGGTGAATCACTGGGCGGTAGGCAAGAACTTAGTAACTTCTTTTTTAAAGAAGGTGGGAGGTGTCGTTTACTCATCGGACTACAACGACGCTCCATAACTCGTTGTTTTAAACGGACTTTTAATAGATTTGGTTCGGACGCTGTAATCACATCCGTCATTAATCTACATTACTTACGTACACCATTTATGTTTCATACCGGTTTTTCTTAACGGAAAATCGCTTCCAGGGGGTTGATTGCAGCCTTCTATATCCATGCTTTCTGACCTGAAAACAAAATATCTGGATTAATATTGAGTTAGTCTGTGGATCTAATTCTAAAATTATTAGCTGAATCATTACATTTCACTGGACATTTCATATTAAAATGAAGGAGGATGGAATACCTTGAGTATTTTAGTTCGCCTTCAAACGGCGCAAGAAATTTTTACTATTCCTATATCCATAGTCAACAGCAGTATCATCCCCACTCTAATTCCGGCAATGAATTGAATCCTAGCGCCGCCAAAAACATAGATAGTGCCCGAAATAGTCCCGTTACACCAGGCATGTCAAACACCGTGAGCCACATGCGGCCCTCCGTTCTCAAACCTGCGGCCCGTCACGAAGTTTGCAAATCATAAAATTGAATTGTACCATGTATCCTATTTTGGTTGAGACTGCAGTGTATCTCAGCTGTTTTTAAAGATAGACACTTGTGCTTTTCGCGAACATGTGACACTTTTTTGTGAAACCACAAACAGAATCAATCTAGCTTCGTTTGTTTCTGAGATATCGGGTGCCGGCTCGTGTAGCGCAGTTCAGTTAAACATGGACTGCGGTGCTAAGGGTTGCTGGTTCGAATCCGGGTTCGGGCATGGATATTTGTAAATGTATAGTGGGTTGGGTTGGTAGAGTAGCCTTGGCTGAAACCCCGCCCACTCAAAAATAAAGGCAACATAAATAAATAAAAATGAAAAGTTTGACTTTTTGGGACGTTATCAGATCTTACTACCGATGTAAGATTAAAAAAAGGTACGAGTAAACACTGCCTATTTTAGATATTGTTACGTAGAATCCAATCGCATAGTAAAAAAAACTTTTGGACCACCGTTTGGCCCGAAGTTGGTATTTTTTAAATGCAACACCTTATATATTTTAACGTCATTTTTTGTGTGTTCTTTTTCTTAATTACATTGATGTATCACAATCTGTATTGTTTTAATTTGAGCGATGAAAATCAATAAAAACCTTATTTTTTACTCTTTTTAAATATTAGGCCATGGATTCATCGAGATTTTTATTTGTTTATTCTTGTATCCATGGTAACTAAGGCAGCCGATATTAACAATAAAAATGGTTGACGGTAGAAACATGATAATATAATAAAATAATATATAGGATGATACATCAATGTAACGGTACGCGTCAACTCGCCAAGGGCGACTCGCCACCGACTGACTCGCCAACGAGACAACTCTCCAACGGGACAACTCGCCAATGCGACAACTCGCCAACGGACGACTCGCCACTGCAACAACTAAAATTTGGCTAATCGGTCGGTGGCGAGTGGTCCGGTGGCGAGTCGCCCTTGACGAGTTGACAGTGTCCCTCAATGTAATCACGAAAAAGAATTAAAAAAATTGTACGTTAAAGTATACAGAGTGTTGCATTTAAAAGATACCAAGTTTGGGTCAAATCTCAAAAACGGTGGTCGACCATTGTTTGTTACTACGTAAAAATGTCTAAAATAGGCAGTTTTACCTTTTAACCACCCGCACGTTAGTAAGGGAGGTATTGCATAGGGGTAAAAAAATGACCCCTCACTTTTTTTTTTACTGAAATACACGTTTTGAGGTACCAGGAATCCGCATCAAACAAAATTTCGATGTCAGTCTGTCTGTGGGTCTGTCTACTCTCATTTCCGGGAACCAAATTTGGTACTCATATTTTTAGACATAAAAAAATGGGTGTATTTTTTCGTGTTTTTGTTTTTTATCATGTAGCCCCCCAGCTATATGTGGGTGGAAACCTTAAAATGGCCCTTGATGATAAATGAGCTTGACATGCCTGCGTTACACTGTATCACTTCGCTTATAAAACCCACAAGTTACTTTGATATGCCACTTGATTTTTACTACTCTCAGACCTGAGCTCAAACCGCTACATTTAAAATAAGTTGTGTTTTGTTTCGCTGGTAAAAATTGTTTATAATAAAATAAAAAAATTATATATTACTAACAGTTGCAAAATAACGCTTAGATATTTATTAAGCAGAGGAAAGCTATGCAAGCTTTATAGGGGAGTCAATGGCGTCCGTCTGTCCGTGAACACGATAACTGTCAAACGCTTGAACCTATTTAGTTCAAACTTTGCACAGTTGACCTATATACCACATGTAATAAGCCATGGGTAAAATCGAATGACTCCGTGACGTCACACCGAGGTGCTCTGCCGCTTTTTTAAACGCTCTTTATGGGTTTATTTTATCGGAATTTGTTATTCTATTGTCTGTTTTTGCCATTTTAGAAATTGGTTTGAATTGGTTAATTTCTCGGTTAATTTCTTGTTTAAATTTTATCATTCGTCTCAATTTAAATTACAAAGTGCGAAAATTGTGTTATTTAAAATTAAGAAACATCTGGTCGAGCGCATTTAAGTGCTATCTGCTCGGATGCGATAAGGACGAAAGTTAATTGATTTTTGAGACGCACGTGTGTTTGGCGCTGATAACAAACGGGAAAAAGAGCGTGTACTTTTCTGTACACTAATTTTTTCAAATACTTGACATTTCTGTTTATTTGAAGACGCAGTTTCCTCACATTTGGAATAATCTGCGCAGATGCAGTTAAGTTAAAGTTCGTGTAAACAAAACAAAACAAATGTTTCAAGTGTTCCTATGTGAATAGCCATAAGAAAGAAATTGTGTCCTTTTAATTCAACAAACCAGCTCGAGTAATTGAGTTCAGTGTAATGAAGAATGAAGTTTCCGGAAGCTGTCAAAGAGTGTCTTTGTGTTAGTGCTACATGCGTCCGAATATCGCACGACCGTTGTTTTGACCAGATTTAATGGATTTTTCAGAGAAAACTATACGTGATTTTAAGAGTTTCTTTGTTTATTTGTGTTGACGTGTGCGATCAAATAAACGGACTTGTGTCCCTCTTTATTTCAGATTTTTCTTGTTTATTTATTGCGTATGAGTTTCGAAATAAATCTAAACTGATTGTCAATCAATTAATTGTGTGTTTATTTGAATCCACTGTCCGATCCAGATAGAGCTCTTATATTCAGATTTTTATTTGTACCCAAGAATTATCTTAGGTATATATACTTAATAATTGATTTCTTTGAAATTTTCGGAAGGCTCCTAGATTATTAATTTTGAGTAATTATTAGGATTTTTGCTTTGTAGCAATGCCGAAGGTGAAAAAGGGGTCATAAAAATTATGAGTTTCCATTTTATCAAGAATTTTATTAATTATTTGAGCTACGTGGTCTGTGGGTGGTGTAGTTGACTGCACGCCATTGCACCCAATAATATGTTCGAAGATTATTAGTTGATTTTGGTGCTGCAATGCGAATAACTTAACCTCGAACTTAACCAAATTTAATGAAATTCTGGTCATTTTTGAAGCAAGAAACGCAGTTAGAATTTTTTGGGAAAAAAATTAGATACATTATTTTGATTTTCATGATACCAAATTCCAGATCCGGATGAGAATGATGGGATAGGAATTTTGGAAACATTTTTAAAGTCGAGGTTAAAGTTAGTAAGAAAGCCGCCACACTAGCGATTGACTAAGGAAGGCAAATCGACATTTATTTGCCTTTATCGTAAGGGCATAATATCAAACATTTTTTAAAATCGCTCCATAAATAAGAAAGTTAGTTGTGCACATGCGCAAATCCATTTCATAGAATGTTCACTACATTCACTTTTCTATTTATAGTTACAACATTGAGATGCGCTTGCGCAAAAACGAAAACTTATTCGGTATTCTTTTTCTTACTCCATCTGTTGAAACCTATTACATTAAAAAACTGCATATTCTACGAGATCCGAGTGGTGAAATGTCAAACTCCCAGACGGATGGACTTTAAGCCGTATTTTTTTTATTAAAAAATGCGCTAAAAACAGAAAAAGTACCTAGGTAAAACCTTTAAAAATTCATCCTTTTTTATCTGTTATCTCTGCAAAAATTGAGGGGGGGGGGGCACCTCCCACACAAAAAATTTCAGACACTCGGCAGAAAAAATTGATCGTTTTCTTCTCCATCACCCATTTTTTTCCATGATAAAAATTGTCCACCCTACGGCGACCTATACTGAGATCGGTGAAGTAGGCCGATATCGCGGCATCGGTTGATCCATATAAAAGAACAAATAAAATAAGACGAACAGTCTACTCACGTGTACAAATGACAACAGCACATTTTACCGGGTGACCCAATAAGACTGTTCCTCGGCCATATCTCGGGAACCGTTCGTCGTAAGGGGTAAAAAAATTATTGGGTAAATCGGTTATGAAGAATCCTGGAAAATATTTTCAAGTTCAAAAAATGACCACCAGAGGGCGTAATTACCATCTTAAATTTTAAAATTGCATTTTCTTTAAATTTCGCATAATAAACTAAACATTCTTTTTTCACATTTTTAAAGAGAACCAGTTTATCTATCATTTTCGTAAATACAAAAACTCAGTTATTTCAAAAACAAAGATGGTGTGGGGCGTTCAATTGTTTTTGCAATAACCTGCTTTAACTTCTTAACCGTTTGGCCGATTGTAACAAATTTGGTATCGTTGGAAAAGCATTCCTTGGGCAACAAGAATCAACCAAAATATAGTTATTTTAGTTGAATCCTTCTCCTCCAGGGGACTAGATTTGACACTATGATCCAAAATCCTAAAAAAATCAAATGGAAAGAGTAGCCAAAGAACACCCAAAGAGGCCAGTGAAAACCGTTTTTCAAAATATCATTCCTAACTTCAAATATTGGGAAAATGAAGATTAATTAATTAATAAAAATGCTTAAATTGTATCTTATTTGACGTATTTCCGGTATTTGTCGATGACACGAAAGATTGTTTGGAAAAGGACCCTACACTTTTAGGTAGGCCTTGGAAAATTAAACAAATGAAACACGATGCATTATAAAATAATAACTGCCGTAATTTGTAAATTATTCTGCTGTGTTTACATTCAGAAAGTGCAGTTTTTTGAATTTGTAATCTTTTCTAAAATGTCTATTTCTAACCAAGAAGCATATAATATGCTGGCGGCGATGGTTTGTGGTCGATTCGCATAACGCAAATAAAAGATGTGGGCATTTTGAAAATACTCAAAATATATCGCCAGCATATTAAATGCTTCTTGGTTAAAAATCGGCATTTTAGAAAAGATTACAAATTCAAAAAACTGCACTTTCTGAATCTAAACACAGCAGAATAATTTACAAATTACGGCTAATTGTCCAATTTTTTGCCATAGCATGCGCTTATCTGAACAATCCACTTTAAGAGGTTCCAAATTACTTTCCTGAGTACCTATTTGTAAAGGTGAAGTGATACTAACCCGAAGTTTGGAATTAATATCGTATCCCGAAACATCGTTATTATCAAGTTATCAACTACCATCTACTGTTATCACAATTACGTCCTTCATTTTCCGGCGCATGTCTCATTATCGGTATCGTAAGTACATAGCGAGAAGACCGTCAAGAATGTAAATGGATGCATATTGCTGTGTGCAATGGCGTGCGGTCAACTACACTCCCTACAAAACGCTTTTAGCTCACATACATCAAAAATTGAAACTTGGAATTTTTATGATCTCCCTTCGTACTCCTTTGGCATTTGCTACAAAGCCAAATACAAACAATAACTGAAAATTTGTTAATTTTAATGCATTAGTATGTAGAACACTCAGTAGCCTCGATCAACTTCCGAAAATTCCAAAGAATCAATTACACAAATCTTGAGATAAATCTTGGACACAAATAAAAAATCTGAACATGAAACCTCTGTCTGGGTCGTGCAATGGATTCAAATAAGCACACAATTAATTGATCGACAATGACAATAAAAAATGTATTCCAAAACACATATGCAGAAAATTAACAAGAAAAAAACTGAAATAAAGATGGGCACAAGCCCGTTCTTACATTAGCCGCGCACAAAGATGTCGATCACTAACAAATAAGAAAAAACTTAAAATTACTTAGTTTTTTTAAATAATTCATTATCTGGTGAAAACCATGGTTGCGATAATCAGACACAAGTGGCACTAACACAGAAACACTCGTTGGCAGCTTCAGGAAACTTTATTTCTTTTCTGTTACACTGAACTCAATCGCTCGAGGTGGCTTGTTGAACTAATTTCTTATGACTGTTCAGACGGGAAACACTTTAAACGTTTGTTGACAAAATACCGTTCTAAAACGGTTGAATTATGCACTACGACTGCTTTTCCAAAATGAAAATGAACGTAATTTTCTTCCGCAAACGCACAAACGGCATTAAACTTTCCACGAACTTTAACTTAACCGCATCTGCACAGATTATTCTCATTGCGATGGAACTGCGTCTTCAAATAACCAAAAAGGCCAATTACTTGACAAAATTGGAGTACAGAAACGTGCACGCTCTTTCCCGTCGCAAGCCTCGTCTCTTCCTTCTTTTCCTAATTTAAAAGAACATCACTTCCACTAAAGCATCATACTCCTACTTCCACCAATTTCAAAATTACGCGCAAACCAAATCGCCCACCTGCATCCTTTGTTATCAGCACCAAACAACGTCCTCCTCGCACACAACCCGATAGTACTTAAATGCATTCAACCAAATGTTCCTTAATTTTGAACAACGCAATTTTCACAACTTAACAATTTAAATAAAGAATTTTACACGACATTTACACTGTTGTGTGAGAACCAGGCCAGTTAAATAGAAACAGGTTCAGGTATGTTCATTAAAATCAGATCTGCTCCATATAAACAGCTCTGTTCATTAGAAGTAGGTCCGTTTAACAGAATCAGGATCATTTAACCTGTTGCAGTCGACAAACCGAACAGAATCGAATGATCTTCCACCACCAAATCGAAAACCGAAACCCTGAAAAGCATCTCAGATCACTAAAAAAAAGACATTGGTACATTTTCGCAGAGAGTTACCCACTTGTCTACTGAACTACTAATTATTGTGTTGTATATTTTTGTACTTTATGGTACAATCCGAGGTACAATCACTAGCCATTCGATTTTATTATCTGTTGAATCAAGGCTGACGTGGAATAAACTGCTTGTGTATCACTAGTATGTAATTATGTATTGATTTTTCGCGTAGTAAGTCGAACTCCTTTATATTTAACCTTCAATTACAACCAAAATTGCCCTAATGTATGTAATTTCTTAAGTCTATTACAACAAAACCAAATTGCTAACGATAAATTCAAAACTACTGGTAGGAATATTTAATGTTTTGTGGATAGAATATTTACACCCACCAATTTTCGTTGTAGTTAATATCGAGTTACTTAATGTTCAATTATTTAAATCGATTGATTGAATTTCGTGCCATTACATTTTTTTAATTCGATCTGCTTAATTGTATTTTCATAAAAAATGCAATTAATGTTCTGAAAATAGAAACAATTTTTGTGCTTAATTGAATTAGTTAGGGTGATTTTTTTTTAATTGGAACTGTATTGCTGAGTTGTGACAAATAGGAAGAAATGTAACCGTATTCGACTACAACTTTTAAACTTCATTCTTTATACATGTCATGGCCATATTATAGATACAGGTTGCAAACTAGCCTACTAACTTCGTCTTAAAATAACAAAAATGCATAATGCATAATCAAAAAAAAAACAAGGAGATCGCAAACAAGTTTTACAACGCTAAGTTTTACAACGCTATAGATATTCATAATGCAACAAAGCATAAGTAATTAATAAGAGATTAAGCTGCCTTGTATTTTCATGTACAAGTTCTATGGAATCCAGTCACCTATACGACAAATATATAGAATGTATCATGTTAGAGAAAAACCAAAATTTGACGAACCGATCAATAGTTAGTCTAAAAGTCACCAGTAATACTCGTAAACAAGTATAAATTGTGCCCAAATCTTTTGCAGATAAAGCGTATTTTTTTTAACCGAAATAGTTTAGTAAATAGTTGGTCAATAAGACAAGAGGAATCAAACCCGAGATCAACCCCTATTCTCCTAAATTTTGTTTTTCCTTTTTCCTCAAATATTTTCGAAATACCTATTGGCAATCAAGTTTTCACATCGCTAGATGTGTCTCGTTTAGACCATCTTTCCGCTCTTTGAGAGTACCCTCCTCCGACACTCCGTTCTTCTGCAAATATTTGTTTTGAAAGTTTTGACATCACCAGTACATGATGTGTCTCATCCAGACGTTCCACTTGCCCTTTATGAGTGCCCTCTAAGCAAAATTTGATTGCCACACCTTCAAGGTATAAGTGCAAAAAATTCCAAGACTCTAGGACCATTCCCCTAAAAGAAGTTCAAAACCGCACAAGTGGGTCCGGACCGACGCACAAAACGCAAACAATGGCACTTTTTTTAATACTTCAAAAATGCTCTAAAAAAGAGAGTTGAAACCTCAAAATCGGGAGCACACAGCGTTCAGCAATAAGCTCATAGAACGACCCCATTTTTCGCGTCACGTTTTACTCCTAAGGTAATTAAAGGTCAATGGCTCCATTTCTGTAATGTGATATTTTATTTTCTAGGTTCAATGAAACCACGTTTTGTGTTCATTTCATTTTCAAGGTCATAGAGATCAATGGTCAATGATTTTTTGTGGCATAGAAAATTTCAAGGCGATTAAAGGTCAATTTTGTATGGTGTCACCATATTTTGAAGGTTAGAAAGGACAATGGATCCATTTTTCGCGGTGTCAAATTTCACTTTTCCATTAAAGGCTAATGCCCTAATTTTCCAAGGTCATCAAATTTCAATGTCCCAATTCTTCGTGGTGTCATATATCATATTCAAGATCATCAAAGGTCAATGACGCCATTTTTTCAGTGTCACCTTTCATTTTGGACTTTGAACGATGACTGGACTTTGAACTTTGAACGGCGACCAACTTTTGTATTTTACAGTTACTTAATTTCGAAAATCGCCCCATCGTTAACCTCTGGTTTTGAAAGTCCTCATCAGGAGGAGGGCGAAATAAACTTGACGGCACTCCAGTTTCACCTTATGGAATTTTACATAGAGTCGAGTTACGATATCTCTATTATCACTATATGGCTATCACTTGCATTGGTCACGATTGCTAGCATACGCTATCCATGATATAATTAAAATTATTATATATTAATATTAATGAAGCGAGAGCCTTAGGGTGAGCGATGAGCTTGAACTACTTTTCAAAACCACATAAGCAACTCTTAAACTTCACCTTGTCTTAATTCGCAAGGTCGCCACCAGGAGCTAGCTGTCTTTGGACTTCACCTTCATCAATTTCCCAGTCATCACCATGAGGTCAAGCTTTGCCTTGACCCACCTTTTAGGAGCAGGTCAAAGGTGAGTAACCTTTGATAGATTCCTCATCAAGGAGAGAGGTTAGACCGAGGGTGAGACCGACAGTTGAACTTGACTTAATTCCCAAGATTACCACCCGAAAGGTCGCCTTAATTTTTGGAAATGAAATATGATACCTCGAAAATTTGAGAGTTATTGACTTTTGTTTACTTTGAAAATCCAATGATACCAAAAAAATTATTAGGTCTATTGATTCTTGTTAACCTTGAAAATGAAATACACAGTATAGAGTACAAGAGATATACACACATCAATAAAAGAGTAGATCAAGGTTACCAAAAAGTGCTAGTACATAACTAAGAAGTATTCAAGGTCATTATTTCAAGGGTAAATTTTGAAATGAAAATGGGACCCTTGATCTCTGATGACCTTGAAAATAAAAATGTCATTGAACTTTCATTACCTTAAAAATATTGTTCGAAAATATGACATTACAACACAACCCTTTAACGATTTTGGGTGTAAAACGAGGCACCGCAAAAAATGAGGTCGTGGACCTTTCCTTCAAATAATGACCTGGAATGTGAAATATGACAACAAAAAATGGGGTTATTGACATCCGATGACCTTGAAAACGAATTCCCTTGAGTTTCACCTTGACCTACTTTCCAATTTCTACGATCGCGGCGAACCACCTAGAACTAAAAAACTGTTTCCTCTAGGCCGCTCGAAATTATCTTTTTTAAAATTTTCAAACCGGTTAAAAATAAACCGATCGAATCTTTTAAGGAATTCGGACCCATCAAAATCCTTAAAGGAATCGGTCTCTAGTGAATACAAATAGAAAGAAAATCTTTACCTTAGTTATACAGCAACTAAAACTACCCTTGTGTCGTCCAACCTTGGAATACTGGATTATCTCCGACTAGATCTCGTCGAATGGAAAAGAAAATGGTTGACTGTAATTCCGGGTGGTAACCGGGAGGGTTCAATGATGAATTTTTTTAAAGGATTTCAATCAATTAGTTAACTAATATGCTGCAAGTGTATTTCGAGTGCAATAAAAACCGTGGGGAACAGTGCGTCTGTATTGAGAATTTTGCAACAATGTTTGCACTGAAAGTACCCGTAGATGTGTCTCGTCCAGACGTTCACTTGCCCTTTGTGAGTACCAATCGCCCTCTGGAGAAATTATATCCGATCACGGTAAGGGGTTGAAGAAGTGTGAAATCACCACGTTAGTATAACACGGTCGGGGATGGCGCTCAGATGTCACCGACCCCACATCAGATAGCCCCGTTTGTAAAGTTGTTTATGACAGGGCTCGGATAGTTACACGTACACTACACGTCTTTGTGCAAGCGTTCTTCCACGGGGCCACATTTGCTGCCAGCCAGCCGGCCGGCCGGCCAAAGCTACCTTTTTACAAATAAATTTGCAAAAATGTGCTAAAAGTCCGAAATCAAATACCGAAATAAAACTGTTACATGAAAAACAGAAGATCAGCGATACGAGAAGTAGCGTCATAATAAAGTATCTTAATTGAAGAAACGTCCGTTTCCTTTCGAATAAAAATTGACAGAGAAAATTGCAGGTATTAATTTCCTTTTTATTCACGAATCGCGATACACCGTTCTAGTTACCAGGAAATTGGTGGTTACGTAATTATATATAGGGCTTTCATTTGAAAACGAACTGCCAATTGTAATTTGTAATTCTAATAACAAATCAAAAATTACAAAAACACGTCCATTTGGATAGATAGAAGGAAGTTTAGTGAAAGGTTATGCATCATCTCCCCATATTGTTATAGGTTTTCATTTCATTGAATACTCCAGCCACGACTCCAGCAGGCAGATCCAAAAATGATTATTTCAGGTCTTGTGCTTAGGTTGTATCCCAATTTTAAATTATTTCTTAGATTTCAACTAAACAATTTTAACTAACAAAAAAACACAGAACAACAAATAATGAAAAGTAACCAAAAAGAACGGTTTTTGGAAGGATGTAAACTCGATTTCGACACATTTAAATAGACAATTAACTTGCTATAAACTCGAGTATAAACTACACCTAATTTTAAAGTGGGGATAGTCGAGGGTGCGAAAGTAAATAATCTTCCCCCTAGCGAAGTATCCGAGGAAGTATCTAAATGGGTGTGTTTTTGTAATTTTTTTAATCAAAATTACGTGGTTCGTTTAGAAATGAACGCCCTGTATACAAGTCTTTGCGGGAGTTGTGATAAACTAAAAAAAGCTAAATAACGTAAACGTGAATATTTATTTAAGTAATTTCATGCAAATGTGGAAAGCAACAAAGTCTACATTGTACAATACTTATAATGTTAATGATAGAATAAAATTTACGTAGAAGCTTTCCACGAAAACAGGTGACGTTCGAATAGTCGCGTATAGGTATTTAATGCAGGTTTAGTTGACTATCGTATAATGGACTCCGTATCAACAACAGAAGTGTTATGGCACCGTGAAAGTCAATATTTACATACATCACAGTTTCTGGGAAAACACGGTGTAGATAGACATGTTAAACATTGCATTGACACTTAACTGATTTCCGTTCGTTTTCCACGAAAAGGCTATACGCGATTTTCCCCGAAAAGTATTTATCTCACAATTCTTTTTGTTTATTTATTTGCCCTTGATGGCACATGGATGATAAAAACACGATGGGAATTTTTAAATTGTTTGTATATTTATACAATACAAAGAAAAAATTTCAATCCAAAATATTTACCTCGATCGATTCGATACGTTTGATTACGAAAATGGATCCGAAAAGGTTAACGGGTGGTTTTACCCTAGTTGTTTAATTGCGGATCACAAGGTTCATGTTGTTATTAATTAACATTGAACTCGAGATTAAACTACAAACATTCTGGAACGGATATTATCTACCCAGGACAGATTTTATGGAGCACAGGCGGGCCTCTGCAAGAAAGGGGCCAGGGACCTTCACAATAGAGAATATACAAATTTCGACCGGTCAGCAACTTTTACGTTTTTTTTTCAAACTAGTTTTTTTCCTCGTTTTTTTCGCATTTTTACCAACAATAGGTAAGTATTTGCACAAAGATAATTTATCGTTCTTGAATAATCCATCCATATTACAAGTTTCTATTTACTAACAACTTTCAATTTGATCGAGCATCTCGGTGGTATAATACTTTTTCGTAGTTTCGGTTTTCGATTCCTAGATTCGTGCATTTGTCACGATTTTTATTACCTTGAGATCGTAAATCTAAATTAAAAATATGTGAATAATCCACTCTTAAACCAAATAAGTAAATAATTACTTTCGACTAGACAATATTTTTTTTATTTAGTCAGATATACCTACAGTGTGTCCAAGATAAGAATGAACAGTACAGGGAAATCGTAGAGATAGACAGTCGGTTAAATTAGAAAACAGTTGCGTATTTGAGAGCTTAGTAAAATGATGTTTTAAACATTCAGAAATTCTGCTCAGTTCCGAAGATATTCCAAAAAAAACGAAATTAGGCATACACGTTTTTATTTTTTCTGACCCTGTTTGAAAAGATATCTTCCTCATAGACACTTTTTAACCTCTACAAGATAGTGTCAACTGATTTTGACTGCGACGTTTCGTCATCAACTTGATCTTTTAATATGGACCAGAAAAAAGTACATACTCTATTGAGCAGCATTTTTTATTACGAATACAATGATGTATGGGACAAACAAGAATTTCCGTAAGATTCAACAGTAGATGGAGAAGGGCAAGAGAGTTTCCAAGATAATCCCACTGTTACACAATAGAATCTCAAAAACGTGTAATTACAATCAAATGTATTTGTGGTTTCAAAAATGACAGTGGTCTTTGACCTGACGTCATAACAGAAGGAATGATCAAATTAGACGAAAAAAGGTTCCACAAAACTGCGATGGAATTCTCTCTGAAGAATTCAATTCTCCAAGATCAGGCGCTACATAATACAAACTTTGCTCGGAAATGTTCAAAGAATATGCTCGAGAATATGTTTACACGTCGCAATTAACTTCAATTATTCCCGGCTTTGATTTCTTCCAACTACGAGGAAAATATACTGCGGTACAGGGTGTAAAAACGGTTAGGGACCATAGAGGTTTCAATGCTTCTTTATATCGAAATATTTTGCGTCTGCTTGCTCATGTCCCCATTTATTATTTTGCAATACGGGAAACCGGAAAAATTATACATAATATAATTTTAATTTTCATTTATTTGCAACTTTCCTAAAAAATAATTAGAGGAGAAAATAATCAATATAAAGAAATTACCATTGAAATACGTATGGTACGTAAACCAATTCTACACCCTGTATATGTACGGTCATAGACAAAAGAAATGATCGCCTAATATGTAAACGCTGCGGCCTCGGCTGCGGCATAAGCAAGCAACATCTCTATCAGATCGGGCTCCGTCGGTTTCTTCAAGGAGATACCTTCATTTGTTGGTTCGCATTTCCAAATTGCACAAGATCTATTCAAATGTTGGTTGCGTATGCTGCAGGATGTACCTATTCGACGATCATGACTTTTGTCAATGACTGTACATGTAACAGTACGGTTGTCGCACTAGCGGATAATTTGTAGCGTGACTCTTTGATTTTATGACAGCATCGACCCGATTCCCGAAGATGTGCTTTGCATCGACTGACCTATTGACTGACCATAAGTTGATCGAACCATCGAACGCAACGACTGGTCTAGCTAGACCACTCGTTGCGTGAAAGTCATGCGCAGTTGCAGCTACAGAACGGATCTTGCAGCTGTTTTGCTTGGGTTATTCAACGTTGAGATAAAAGGCCTAAACTCCGTACAATCTGCGCATGCGAAAGAAACGTCAAAGTTGCAATGTTATTAATTAAAATGTAGGTTAGGTTATTGTTTTCATCACAGGCTGTTATAATGAACAAATATATTCGTAAATCGTAATGTACATTTAAACTCACAGACTTTTGACGTTGTTATACCAAGAGCCATGTTTCGCTGCGGCAGTATAAAATCCGAAAAGGACAGTATAAGCCCCATGTTCACAAATCGTAACCCAAGACATTTCAAATACCTACGAATCGCTAATAAACCGGACGGCTACTACGGTGATAAAACTGGAACGCTCCTACTGGCATAAATATACAAATTTGCTTTCCTACCGCCTCCAATAAGACAGCCCGATTGTAGATGACAACCGACACAAACAGGCCGTCACGTAACTTCATTGTTCGTGCATTACATCAACGGACCCGACACTCACCGCTAGCACGAAGGAATGGGCCATCAAAACCAGGCTGTATAAGACCATGCACCAAGTCGTTGGCGTACGTGAACGTCCCTGCATTCAATTTAATGTTTGCTACTTGTAGGTTTCAGTTCTTAGTACAAAGATGCCTTGCAAGCGGTCCGACAGAGTTTATGTGCGATTGCAAACCCGAACACAACGTCAGTAAGGTCGCAAAGTTTCTAATGTGCTCCAAGATTTCAATTTGAAATTGCCAATTCACTATAACTAAGGTGCCCTTTTTATTATTGTGTAATTTATTATTATTTAATGTTTAAAATATTGGTAAGCAATAAAAAGTTTACATATTTATCAAATTTATTGTTCTTGAAACCCATTAACTTCTTCTTAAAAAATCAAATAAACGGTTTTTCATGCAATTTAGAAATTAGTAATAAGCACCTTCTTTGGAAGAACCTTTGAGTTAGAAACAGGGAAGCATCTCGACAGACTGAACGTAGGGCTTTCTATCACTTCATTGCAGCGACCCAATACTCAGCCTTCTCTTTACAGAAACTATGGAAGCACAAGTACAAATAAAACTTGTAAATTATGCAGCTATTTACCTAATAGGTCCACAATTTAAGATCGATTCACATTATCTGTCAAGTCAGATTATATCCCACGGGTTTGGTAATCTTTCTCTCGTCCACGGCTCTCTTGACTATTCCGGTTCAGACAATTTCAAATTGAAATCTTGGAGCACGTTAGAAACTTTGTGACCTTACTGCCGTTGTGTTCGGGTTTGCAATCGCACATAAACTCTGTCGGACCGCTTGCAAGGTATCTTTGTACGAAGAACTGAAACCTAAAAGTAGCACACATTAAATTGAATGCAGGGACGTGACCGTGTGACGTTCACGTACGCCAACGACTTGATGCATGGTCTTATACAGCCTGGTTTTGATGGCCCATTCCTTCGTGCTAGCGGTGAGTGTCGGGTCCGTTGATGTAATGCACGAACAATGAAGTTACGTGACGGCCTGTTTGTGTCGGTTGTCATCTACAATCGGGCTGTCTTATTGGAGGCGGTAGGAAAGCAAATTTGTATATTTATGCCAGTAGGAGCGTTCCAGTTTTATCACCGTAGTAGCCGTCCGGTTTATTAGCGATTCGTAGGTATTTGAAATGTCTTGGGTTACGATTTGTGAACATGGGGCTTATACTGTCCTTTTCGAATTTTATACTGCCGCAGCGAAACATGGCTCTTGGTATAACAACGTCAAAAGTCTGTGAGTTTAAATGTACATTACGATTTACGAATATGTTTATTCATTATAACAGATACCAGCTTGTGATGAAAACAATAACCTAACCTACATTTTAATTAATAACATTGCAACTTTGACGTTTCTTTCGCATGCGCAGATTGTACGGAGTTTAGGCCTTTTATCTCAACGTGGTTATTCATACCCTAAAGTTGGATTCACATGAATACAAAATCCGACGATACGGTCATCCGAAATGCTTATGATTGGTCAATAGTTTGACATGTCAAGCACATTTCAAATTATTGACCAATCATAAGCCTTTCGAATGACCGTATCGTCGGATTTCGTATTCAGGTGAATCCAGCTTAACTATACATTCACATATTTTCTGTGAAATAAAACATGGAATTGTTCGAGGATTTTCTCTCGGATTTTCTGGTTATTAATAACCTCCTTCCAAAGACGTTGGGCATCTCATCTTTGAATGAAAATCTATCACTGTTTAAATTTGTATATGCAGCCGTAGAAACTCTTTTAACAATAGGGTGTTTTCATATTTTTTAAAAACTGGGCAAAACGAAAGCCCATTGGCCGTATAAACGAGCTACACATTTTAAAGAAATATCCGAGCCTTCATTTTCGAGTAATTTCAAAATAAAATTCGAAATCAGAAATTTGCCGCGTAAACGGACAGCCACGCGTTTGTACGGTCACCTGCTCTCAACTACGTCACAGTGCATGTAAACACTGGAAGTGTCATTATAAACAGCACGCGTTCTACGGTTTTGATTTGTTTTCTGCCGTGAATTTATGTTTATATAGATTGTTTTTATTACTATCAAAGACTACCTAACATTGTGCATGTTTAAAAAAGTATGGCGCACAAAATAAATGGTGTTTTGTGCCATGTTGTACAAGTACATCGGTGAGTACGCCAAACAAAATATTTATTTCTGTACCACTTGAGTATTCTCGCAGAAGAAATTGGTTTAAAGCAGCTAGAAGAGATATGCCAAAATCAAAACCAACGTTTTACTGCTGCGAAGATCACAGAGGATTTTTTAAGAAGTATTAAGTACTGGGGCAAATTGAAAATAAAATTAATCGGAGGGGGGGGGGGGTTAAAAAAATTAAGAATTTCTTTAAATGAATGTATTTCAGTAATGTGCTTAGAAACCTGCTCTTTATAAAATTTTCTAATGAATTTTCTGTCGGAATATGTCTCTTTGGAGGGTTCCCTGTAACGCCTATCCTTCGGTTCGCAATGTGCAAAACTACAGTCAAAAGATCTGATTGACGATGTCGAAGTCCGGCAGCCGAGGGAATATGTACTGTTAAAATCATGGGATTTAATTTATGCACTAAACATCCGTTGTGACAAATTCATTGTACAAATGAAACCTGAAACTGCAGATTAGTGCGGTAATTTAGTTCTTAGTTATTACTGCTGACAGGTCCCTTTAATAATGCTTTAAAGTTTAAAGCGTGATAGCCGACAAAATCCTCGAAAAAATAAGTTGGTTGTAGGTAGGT
Source organism: Photinus pyralis (assembly GCF_008802855.1). NCBI lineage: Eukaryota > Metazoa > Arthropoda > Insecta > Coleoptera > Lampyridae > Photinus > Photinus pyralis. Next base: position 30,784,289 of record NW_022170596.1, on the reverse strand, counting down.
AAGTACCTAGAAGTAGTAAAATAAAATAGATAAACACATTTCTGAATTCATCAGCTGCATTAAAACGATCATCTTCTTTTATAAATTCCATCACCATAAAAATGTCTACGGATGGCAAATTGTTTGAGGACACTTTCACAAAGTTCTCTGAAGACATTTCAAGTTTATAACCCACGAAACAATCCCGCAATATAATTTAAACACACGACACAACACTATATCTACCAAGGTGAAAAGGTAAACAATCCGCCATTTATATACGGTGAGACGTCACATCGCATTGACCAATGACATTGCGTTTAGATTTCCCTTTGAAATTGTTGGTTTTAATGAGTTTTCTAAGTCTTATTGCTTTATAAATACTTAAATATATCGTTTTTTAATGAGCGCATACCGTTACGCTCACCTTTATGTATAAAATACAGTACAAATTAGGTTAGTACGAATATATTGAAAACACCCTTCATTGCCCTATTTCTTATCTTAGTATCCATAAAGCCCATCACACAATGAAAAAAATAAGGAATAAGAAATATGAAATAAGTAACAAATAAGGATTAAGAAATAAGGAATAACAATTTTCAATCTACAGATCTTTATGGATTTGCACACAACACTGAAATGTGAAATAAGCCTGGGAAATAAGAAACAATAGTTTCGTTCTGTCGAATTTTTATTCCTTATTCTTATTGCGAACCAATGACATTAGAAGAGGCGCACACCCAGTGGCGTAACTACAATGTCTCAAAGGTACGCAATGAGGACGGGCCCCGACTTAAAAGGGGCCCCAGCAAAAATGTACAAAAAATGTAATTTTTATATAAAAAATACTGAAAAAATTTAAAAATTTCCCGAACTGCTTCAATGTTACGCTTGTGTTAATTATTTACATAGTTTGCGTTACTAACAGAAAAGATAACATTGTTCACAGGCGGTAAATAGGTACCTATAGGTGAAAAATTTGGACAATATACAAAAATTAACAATCCGAGGAAGTAACTAGGTATTGAATTTAAATCATCATATCATATCATTTAAATCTGACCTTAATTTAATACGAAATTTGATATGCTCAAAAGTAGCCAGCTCAAAGAGATTTAAAAGCAACTCCACGACTCCACCCGTTTTCCATTTGTGAAACATAAAATTCCGAAGTCTCTTACATAAACTACCTTCATGAAACACTTTGTTAATTAGCGGGACCTTCTGCAGTCCAGAAGATATCTGAAGGTGCTGAATACAGTAACCTTAAACTGAACTTGTATTTCGAGATGAATGCGACTAAGTACTTTTAACACTCTAGCATTTACCTCTGCATGGACGAAACAGTTACCGTCATTCAAAAAAGGCGGATTCATACACAAAGAATAGAAATCGCTAATCAAACTTAATAACTAAATGAGTTGAAATGTATCTCCAGCGGTGTCTGTAGATACGCCACCTGTACTTTTGAAATTTTGAAAGCAGATATCTCAGAATGGACGAAAATACCAAGTGGAACCTCCAAGAGAAAAGCAAAAAACCAACTTTGAACAGCGAAGAAATAAGTTCAAAGTTGAGCAACGTCGGAAGATCGATATGAGGGTGATATCTTTATTAAAGAATCCGAATCTTCTGGAGTGTATTTCTAGTGAACTTTCATTTATATATTTTTAAGATGGTTGTCATTAGAAATCCAAGCGGTTATATTAAGCGTAAGGGAAAGGGCCCCCAAATATTTTTGAGGACGGGCCTTTAAAATGAAGTTACGCCACTGCGCACACCGGCACACGTGTATTCTATATTTATTATTTTATCTTGTTAAACTAAAATAAAACAAGTACAATGTTTTTGTGAAGTTATGAACTTGGAATTATACGTATTTGATGTCGGTGCAATTAGCTCGCTATTGCCTTTACATTTAGCTGCCATTATAATGATTTAAATTCAAACGGCATGAGTGTTCTGATTGGCTTATAGTCTGTTGATATTTGTTTGTTGTGTTTTGCGTGTACGAGGTCACTATTTCTCGAGCTATTTCTTATTCCATATTTCATATTTCTTATTCCTTATTTTTTTCATTGTGTGATGGGCTTAATGCAAAAACAAAACAAAATACAAAACTGACAAATGGCAGTTCAATTCTTGTCTGTGATTGATTAGCTCATAAAGTTTGTCCACGATTCGGGAATGCAGCTAAACTTGAACTTATCCCTATCGTATACGATCAGGACGTCATGGCAGCCGGTCACATCATTTATGCACATTACGGATCATATCGACTAACTTCGAGAATCTATGCCGCTACCTGTATATACCATATACGACCGTGGCTATGAGATAGGCATTATTCATTTGGAGTCAGTTATGAGTTTAGTACAACGGTGTCACACTAGCGGATAATTTGTAGCGTGACTCTTAGATTTAATGGCAGGATCGACCAGGTTTTATGCATGTTTTAAGTACCTAGCATTCACAACCTCACAGCCTTAAAATTAATACGCACAATTAACCATTCAAAATTAGCGTAAACGTTTAAGCTATGTATTTTAAAGGCCAACATTCACAATATTGAAAATTAATCGTTAGAATTAATACTTAACGCAGAAGTTTGAAAACTGTATTATGTCTATAAAGAAACCACAGTCTTTCTATAACAAATAAGCAAAATTAATTCCGGTGAATTGTTTCAATATAATAAACATTAATGTGCAAAGTTCAAATTGCCGGGATGACCAAAGCCGGGATGTACAATTGTTGCCGGGAAATCGGTGCTGGAATAGTCATCGCCGGTGTGACTGTAGCCGTTAAAGTGTTGACCGGACTTCGTACAAAGTTGCAAACGGTCCTTTTTCAAGCCGTGAAAAATACGCAATACTTCAAAAGATTTAAAGTGTACACATTGCAGTTTTGCAACACATTTGAAATGACATCTCTTAAGACACTAAGCCGAGCACTAAGCCTTCCAAGAATTCAAAATGTACACAGTGCTATTATAGAAACTACTGTATCCAACTTGTAACAAGATCACGCACCCCTACTAACGGGCGATCAAAAATGAGTTGCTGTCGAGTCGCCTTTGGAAGTTCAAGTTAAGTACGATTTACCATATAAACAAAAATTCCAAAGGTGACTCGACAGCAGCTCATTTTTGATCGCATAGTATTTATATTCTATTAATTGCGCCACAGAGCCAGTTGGCTTCTCCTGCAGACTATAAATCGAGCTCTAAATTAATCATTTGCTCATAGCTATAGACTTCTTATGTGCCGGTACCAGAAAGTCAAGTAGGCATAAAGATTTAAAATGTGCACAGTGTGATTTTGCTACAGAGTACTACCATATCCTGAAACTGCATCTCTAACTCACAAAAAAATGTGCACATCCTAAAGGGCGCTAATGACATTACATAGTTACATTGTTAGGCAATGCTAATGTTCCCATATGTAGGAGGTTCGCCGAGTTAGGCGATACAACGTTCATCGGGTCTGCTCTCGGGTCTGCTATTATCTATATAGAGAAAAATGAATGTTTGTCTGGCTGTCTATGGATTTCCCAAACACGGTATGAAGTTCGCTTTATGTCAAAATTGAATAATTAATAGGAACGCGTGTAAAATATAAAGGTAGAGTACATTTTGACTGTATTTGGTTTTTGTCGAAGTTTTTTGTTAAAGTACGAGTTAAATTGTACCTCTCGTCAATTTTTATTTGTACATTTTTGCATATTTATTGCTAACATGAGACCTCGCATGAGACCAAATACGCTAGAAAGCTATTGCTAACTTCACCCGACTCCAATATCTCGGAGTTAAGTTAAGTGTGAAGTTAGCAATAGATTTTACAATTTCTTGAGAATTTACTCGAGAATTTAGCAATAACGATGCAGCAATACATAGGTAAGTATGTAACAATATGCACATAAGTGGCTAAATTCTATTGAGGGATGTTTGGAAACTGTTCCAAGTGATTTGAAATATGCACATATTATACAAATTGACAAAAATGGGACCTTTTCTTAACTCATAATAAATGCGTTGCACAGCAGATGTGCGTCTGAAAGGTAAGTATGTATTCAAGATCTCTATTGATGAAGCTTGAGGAGGATCACTCATACCACTACTAGTTTAGGGGAATGAAGGCCAAATGTAAAAACTCGCCGTGAATAAAATTCGCAGAGCAGTTCAGAGTAACCTTATAAATATTGAGGCGAATCCTCGGGCGAATCGATCAAGCTCCACGGATCCAACGGTCCCCTGTAGGACAGGGTCATTTTTAATTCATCCTTACAGCAAGAGTTTTCAGCCACACATTTGAAATATCTCTCCCTAATTCGCTCAAATAAATATTAAGCTAACGTTGGCGATAATGGAGATAAATTTATTTACATCTCTAAGTATCTTATCCATCTCGAAACGGAAGTCCAATTGTGACGCACCTGTTTTAAATCGATCATAATCAAAATCGCAAGATTACATTTTTACTACTGCTACGCCATAAACTGCTCTCGTAGTCTTCGATAAACTTTTGAAGACATTTTCCAATTGACTTCATTTAGGAGGCTTCGCGAGACTGCGTGACATGAAGATCTACCATCTGTGTAGGAATAAAATCATGTGTTTTCCTTCCTTTATTCTTCCCAAGTTTTTTCGTTACCATGTTGTAAAACTCCACGGTTTAATTACTTTTAACTTACGTCAGCTTAAATCGTCTCGTTACTGCGCGCATCGCACGAAAAACACTTACTGGAATAACCAGTTTTTCGGTTTTTCTGCTAAATTTCGTATCGATCGATATACCCTTGAAAAAAATGGGTAAAATTATCAAATGTACTAGGTAAACATTTCCCGTTAAATTTGTTAATGTCGTCGTATCAAAAATTGAACTTTTGGCTTGAAACGAGAAAGAATAAAAGACACGCCATAAATTTATGTACATTCGCCTGATATCTTATCCATGTTAAATATAGATTGTCGTTGTTTTCAGTTGGCGTTTATTCATAATTTTTCTACTTTAGGTATACTTTTACACTTTTGGAGGTTTTTAATAACGCCGTCCAATCGAAAGGGAGAGTTTATTTATACTTCGACTATGCCAAATTGTATTTTCCTATGCAGTGATCAACCAGAAAAACCTGGTTTCGTCAATCTCCACTCGAAATAGATCTGTCATTTTTTATCTATTTTGTAAATACGCAGATTAAGATTTTCATTGTTACTAAACTTGATCAAATCTAGAGGCGATTATTTATAGCTTTATATCTTTAACTGCGTTATTGGTTTGATTGATTTTATCATTTAGCGGTTTACTACCTACAATAATTTATTATTTATTTTATCACATCTGAAGATCGATATCCATTATTGGATCGCATTGTTCTCCAAGTTACATTATATCAGAAATTCTATTTTGGTACCTACACCAAAACTAAATTCAGCTAAAGTTACCCAAAATCAGTCCTCAAAGTCTGCAACTGAGACACTGAGGAGTCACCATGTGAAATTTGATCATGTCCCAAGTCCAAAACAGTATAAATTGTCCCGACATTTTTTAGCAACCCGACGAAATTTAGGCATTGAGCCGATTGAGGGGAGTAAAAGCATTTTAAATAAAGACCCCGTGCTTAATGCGTGTTATTTAGACAACATTTTGATAATTGTTACAACACAATTCATATGACTAATTTGAGCATCCTCGTTCAACCGTTGCTTTTGAAACCAATAATGATTAAGGTATAACCAACCAATTTTGAAATCATTTAATCTATTCAACTTTGTATATTATTGACGTCATCTGAATTAACCGCACTTTCCTTCAAAACATTGTTCCATTTTCCTTCTGTGAGTACCCTCCTCCGACACTATTATCGAGATATTCGCACTTAAACTGACGTAGTCAATACATATGTTTCATTCAAATGTTCTATTATTTTCCCCTTGTGGGTACCTACCATCCTTTACCACTCCTTGCTCGAGGTATTCATTTTGACCTCACCAATCGTTTTCGATATACTCGTATTACCACTCACAGAAATCTCGTTCAGACGTCCCATTTTTTGACACTCCGTTCCTCGCTTTCAAGTACCTACGCACTTAAATGTATGACCTACCCAGTAGATGTGTTTGGTCGAGACGTTTCATTTCCCCTTGTGAATACCCTCTTCCGATACTCCGTTCTCGATATATTCTACCATTAGATATGTTTTCTCCAGACCTTCAATTTTCTCTTTGTGAGTACCCTCCTCCGAAACTCCATTCTCGAGATATTCGCACTTACAAGTTTCGACTTCAATAGATATATCCCGTCCAGACGTCCCTTTTTTGCCTTTGTATGTACTCCCGTCCGGCACTCTGTTCTCAAGATATGAGGAATTGTAACTTTTCTCGAAAATATGTCGGAGAGAACAGCAGGATTGTTGTTGAGACTGAAGATAATTCATTAAGGTCAATTCGTTTCGTTGAGACCTTTCATTAGAGTACCATGAAGAATAGTCAGTGTCTTCCCCCTCCACCTTAATTTTGAAGGGGGTAATTGGTAGAAAACAGTTCCTTTTCCTTTAGCTGAAGACTACCGTGGAAAATAAAACCAATCCCCCACCCCCCCCGTTGTTGTATCCGGTATTTAAAAAATTTCAAGACTGGCCAATTATCAGTATACTTACGCATTTTTGCGCAAAAAACTTCCTATACCAAGAAATGAACCCGAGCCTCCAGGAAGCGAGTTGGGCGTCCTTACCACTACACAATATGAGATATATTACATCGTGACTGAATCTAATATGAATAAATTTTCGCGCCTGTTGCGACAAATGATTACTAACGTCATGTTTCATGCAGGCGGCGCAGCAATATTGATCTCGGTGTATTTAGTGTGTAGCCATTTTTAGAAAATACCTACAATGCCTTGGAAAAGATTTAGAAAGCCGAGTAGAAAGCTTTGCCTCATCCGGAAGTCTCCTAGAAGGCTCTCCCTAAAGACCGAAGACATCTGGAAAATGAGCGAGATTATGAGAAACCAGGAGAGTTTGCTCTAGAAAGTACCTAGAACGTTCTGAAATGTGTTTGATTCCTCTCTGAGTCTCGAATGCTCTAGAATTCACTTGTAGTTTTCTGATAAGAGTTTGAGTTGTGAGTAAACCACAGGTGAAGTTTGGCGTACCTACACTGTTAAATCCGTTAAATCTTTGTAAAACTTATTTGTTTTTGGAAAACCGCAGGTCAAATTTGGTGTGCACAAGTTGGGCAAATGCATGAAATGTTAATAAAATCCCGAGTAAAATCCTTGAAATCTACGAAATCTTTATAGTGAAATCCATGAAATATGAAATTTGGTGTACATGAAACATGATACTCGCGATCAACCCCTTGCAGTAGACCTGCCTTTTAGAGTATTCTGTAATGCTTTCTTCCAGTAGCTCTTTAGGTTTTTGTTTTCAAGATACCAGTAGAGGGTGATCGGTGTTCTTCTCTTAAACGGCAGTGCGACAAAAAATGATCACAAGGTTAAAATAGTAATAATTTATTGTGAACTTCATAGTGTACACCGAGGTGTACACGTAATTATTAACGAGCGACAAAGCTCGTTCATGATTTTAGACTTTCTGTCCGTCCGTCCGTGTACATGATAACTAGCGAACGGTTTCGAATTGTCCAATTCTGTTCTTAAATGGATGGATTAATAACGGATAATTATTATCATTTACTTGTACTAAAATTTATAACATGTACATTATCACACGCGAACGTCATTATTATCACTTCGGCATCGATGTTGGAACTGTGAGTAAGCTCAGTTCGTTTTGCTTAAGTATATAGCAACGGTAAAGTTTTTAAAAAAAATCACGGAACATTCTTGAGTAAACACATATGTCACATATGTCGCGGAAAGTCTCGGAAAAAGTGCCCCACATCCGCCTTAATTTCTTATCGCCGATAACTAAACCTTTATCGACGAGTTTATCGACTTGATGGCGCCCCGACATCGCTCTAGATTTCTGGAATATTCGCTGCGAGATTCGCTGCAATAGAATGTGTCGTTTGTAGGGAAATTTTTCGAAAAAAAGTTCCCTTATGTGATGGTCTACTCAACGAGCTGGGTGTCAAAAAATTCTCCTACTGAAAATCGTATGCGATTCTTCGTATCTTGTTAAGATACTGATAGGGGTTGTCGGAGTCACCCTCTTGGACTGTAGTGCAGGTTTGTTCAAGATAAATAATACGTAAATGTACTATTATATCGCTAATTTTTGTAGTATTTATTGTTCTCTGATTACACGCGCCACTGGTGCTTCGGGTATTTCAAGACATTTTGTCCGCTGTCTTCACAATGTAAATGAAGTAAAATTGCACCCTTGCAAGCGGGACCCTCGGCGGGACCAGCCTTCCTATTCTTTTCCCTCGGCTTTTCCTGTGTTCAATTCGTTATTCAACGGACCTACAGAAATTTTAGATACATATGTCGAAATTTCCAAAGTACAGATTTCCGCAACATTTTCAAAATGTCAATTTCCTACACATTCGCAAATTTTCCAAAACATTTGCAAAATTTGCCCAGATTCCTTTGCCCAGCCGCCCATCCAACGACTTTGTACCTCAAAAAGTTGGTTAGTAGATACTTAGGTCTAAAACGAGGTCTAAAACCATTTTTTTTTCAAAATAAACCAACTGTCTAGAATGTATCGTTTGGTAGAAACAGAAAGAGGGAACCTGTCCCAAAATTCCCACCCTAAGATGGTGCCGCACTGACACAATTTAATATCTGAGGTTTTTTCAAGATAAAAATAACAATCCAAACTGGGGTTTTTGAAAATTCAGAAAAAATTCCAACTGCAATTCTTAGTGGGGTCACGAAAAAAGATCAGAATTTCATGAGATTTTAAGGATACACTGTTTATGTATTTTAAAGCGACATTGTTAAGTTTTCCCTCGGTTTGTGCATACGAATTTTCAAAAAAAAAAGGGCTCTCAACTCGGCTCTAAATATTTTTCCTAAAACATGTAAGTCGAGATGTAAGTATTTTAGAATATTTTGAAATCCATCGATGAACCAGGTATTGCAATTGAAAAATTTCATTTTTTTTCGAATTTTCAAAAATTAAATTTGGTTTCATAATTTTCACGTTACAGAGACTATTTACAGGGATGTTTTAGAAGTTTTTTTTGTAAAATCCATCTTCAGTATTTGGACAAAACTATTCGACGTGCTTGATTCTGACACCCTGTGTAATGGGGAACAAAGAAAACATAATCGGAACACTTAATCTCAAAAGCCGACAAGAAATAATACTGGACCCAATAAAGGTAGATCCGAGGGTAGATCCTTAACGTGTATCAATACCTATGCTAAAATCCACCTTTTCACAATCTCTCCTCAATATCGAATTTACAATATTGTTTTTATGTTAAAATATGGATCTAAACATAAAACATAAATCAAACGGGTATAATCTAAAGCGGTCGAAAGAAATCCCGACAGATGAATTCTTTCTGGAGAACTTTAAACATGGACTCTTCTCGAATCCCTTAAAAAATCATTACAGCTTGATATATAACCAACCCCGAAAGACATTAATTAAGGAAACTTCGAAACAATACATTTCTGGGGTTTTACGATTGAATCACGCCATAAAAATAATTTATTTTACAGTAAAATGACCAACTATATTTAGTCAAGGTTGTCTATAAAATCAGTGACTTCGTCAAACATTACGACAGGTGGTGATTCCTATCAGTTATATCTAATAAAAGGGCAAGTGGTAAATGATGTGTTAAAATTATTTGTTTACAAATAGAAATCCTGACGGTTTGTTGTGTGGGTGGTATAACTTTGAATGGAATCAGCTGACGCCATCAGCGCTCTAAATGTAGATGCCACAGAAAAAGGGGAGCGCGTATTTTAAAACTGACCTACTGAAAATACTTACCACGAGTTTTCCTGTTGGGGTGTCTTCGAGCATCCCGAAGCACGTTGTTTTAAAAACACCTGCAGCTTTTGTTTGACCTCAGATGAGGCCACCGCGCTCTGTTCGTGTTTTTCTTTTCGTCTGAGCGCTTCAAGCTGTTCCCGTTCGCGAATCTCCTGCAATTGTTTTTGTTGATCCCAAAACTCCTTGAGATGTTGTCGAAGCTGTCTTTCATGTTGTTCGGCGAGATGTTGTTGTTGCTGCTGAAAATGTTGCAGAAGAATCTGGTGTTGCAGCTGATGTTGCTTTTTTAATTGCAGAATCTGCTGTTCCAAAACGCGCTCGGGTGCCTCGCGCTGCTGTTCGGCCATCCTACTTTAACAACATCCTGTAACACTTCACAAAAATAACACTATCACACAACGCACGCTACGCTAAAACTGCGAAAAATAAATCTTTAATTATATGTGAGGTCATTACGGTCGTAGTTACACTGAAGATAGGAGCACTGAAACCACGAATGGAGGACGGATGCGTAGTTGCCAGATAATGTAATGATAGGACAATTTTATAATAAAGTCTGTAGCTTAGAATTTGACCTATAGTAACACGCTTTGTTTGTAACTATTACGCGTTTTACCTAACACCAACGATATCTAGATTTTAATGAGTCATTTCTATTTTTAATGTGGGATAATACTGCATAGGCGCTCGTCGTGGAGTTGCGCCGTAGAACACTTCAGTTCCAATGTACAAGACAAAGATCTCGGGCGATCACGTGGCTCCGTCCACATGCAACAGATTTCAATGTTTTCATCGGTTTCGCTAACCGTCGGCATGGCAACGTTGTGAGGAATGTAAAAACCAAGGTTGGTACAAAAATAGAAAATCTTTATTATAAATAAATCCATTTTTTTCGCAGCTGTCCCAAAATACAGTCGACCTATAATATACACACCGAACTAAAATATCGCCTTTAAAATAAAAAAAATACATATTGTTCACTGGGTGCCACAAAATTCCACCAGCGAAATAATTACGTTCTAAATATAGACCGTATTGTACTGGGCAAGAGAGATAAGCCATTAAATAAAGATAGATACGCTGAACGTAAACAACTAATAAAATTCTATAAATAAATTGATCAATTCATATAACAATTTTCACCTATGTACAGGATGTTGCATAAGGGAAGTTTTTACAATCCCCCGCCTTGATTGGTCAAGGTCGACTGGTCGACACGATTATTAATTTCCCTCTTTAAGAGACTTTTTAAAATTCAAATATTTCCATGATGATAATATGAACCAACCTAAACATTTTATTAATTTGTTTACATTATTTTAATACTGACTACGATCGGTAATTAAAGTCTAATTTATGCACTATTATTGTAATGTTTATGCAAGTACTTTTCCTTCCTGTAAACAATAATTGACTTTTACAATGCAGCCATTAATTATAGGTACATGGTACACCTAGATCTGAAGATACCTGTCAATTAGGCAATACGTATACGGTAAATCGGTAAAAGACGGCCTCTTTTTTCATATACCTGCAGGCTGCAATGGCTTAATTTTTTATTCAATGGGAATGAATCCGTAGCGCTTCTGTTCTGAAACGTGTGGAATGGCTTGAAATTTGAGTCTGTTGTTTCAAGAGATTGTTTACTTTTTAGGGCCCTGGGTAGGTACAATCAGTGTCGGTGGTATAGCAATAAAGACTAAAGAGGCTTTCCATAATGCCGTTAATAAAAACACTATTTTTATTCAAGAATATAATAGTCGCATAAATACAGACGTGCATAGCAACACTGTTGCTAGTAATATTAAATATTGCAGAAATGTCACCTTACGAGTCTTCTTTACCCAAGCGCAACTTTTTTACATTATAGTATGTAGACGATTATAGTTGCAAGAGACAAAATGATATTTTTCTATTTCGGTGTCACAATGATGATTTTGTACAACTGTTTTCGGCCGAAAACAGTTGTACAAAGGCAGTGATTATAGTCGTTTTTTTTTGGTAACTCATCTCTTAAGTTGGCAGTTACTATAGTTAGTACAAGTAGGTACTTCCTTGGGTACTTCCATGTTTGAACTTCAAAATGTCAGTCTTACTACGCTGCCAACCTAAAACTTAACGGCATAAAAAGTGTTCCCAACATAAAACATGTTAGTTCTAATGTTCCCTATAGTTTCTGATAATGATTTTTTTAATTAAATTAAAGCACCGAAATAGAAAAAATAGTATGAAAAACGCGTGTTACAATGCTTTGTTGTAATACTCCTATCTTGCGGACACTCGTGGCTACGCTTCGCTAGGTCGCATTGTAACACTTGTCTTTCAATATACTATTTTGCTTTGTCAACTCCTGTCTTGGTCCTTAGTTAATTCCCGCCGACACTGAGCAGCGGCGCCACTTGGTACACTGAAATTGTTGATTTACCGCCCGCCAAGATACAGACTTTATTTACAAAAAATATGATTTCATTTTTTGGGGTAATGTTTAGAAGGAACTTATCTAAAAAACTGTCGGTTTACTTTTTCCATAAATCGTCTTGATCGCGAGTAAAAAAATGAAACAGATTAGCGCAATAATCGGCGCAAAACAGCTAATCTTTAAAAAATCGCGATTCAGTTGCTATACACTTTTAAAAAAAAATAGTCCGAACATTTTGTAGATAAAGGTCTAAATTTATAAAATAGTTCTTAAAAAAAATTTTTTTTTGAAAAACAACTAGAGTTTTTATGGCGGGCGCTCTTATGGAAATTTACATTGGGCGACCGGATCGGCGCGTTTTCCAAAAAAATGTTATACTTATTCATATCTCGATAACCACCATCCTGAATTTGATTTTGATATAATTGTTGAAATCTCCAATTCCATTTTTCAGGAAATTGGTCAGACAGGTATTCTTGCGCAATTAGGGCGTTGTGCGCGGTAGCACCATCCTGCTGAAACCAACAGTTTCCAACTTTTGTTGTTTATGTATGCCATATAATCATTGTATTACGTAATTTAAAAAATGCTACTCAATACAGTTTATACTTTTTTAGGGGCCATATAAAAAATAAAATTGATGATAATTTCTCCGGAACAAAACATTGTATTGAAAATCTCTCAACTTTGACTTGTAGAACTCAAAAAGTGGAAATGGGAAAGTGTTTTTTTAATTTTTTTGCATCAAATAACATGAAAAAATTAAAAAAATCAGCAAATTTAGGTTCTCCTTGGGGGGGGGGGGGGAAATGGGCATTTTCTCGTTTTTTTTAAAGTGTGATAATAACTCTTTGATTGCGCATCTTTTCTCTAATTTGACCATCCTCATATCTTCTATGATTTCAGAGATCCCTATGATAAACATCCTTATCTTGGACACAGTGTATAGCAAACGCCAGTCTTTCTCATCGCTGCGCCGGATACTAATCTTTTATAGTGCCTTGGGGTTTCTTATAGGATATTCGCTACATAATAATAACCAGTAACTTGAAGTTTAAATGTAAGAAAAGTTGTTCAGAACCAAATTTTCACAGCAACAATATAAAACATATTTCCTTCTCACAACGTGTTCTTTATTACTATTCAACTGACAAACATCCATTTTTTAACGCCCTTAAAGGACAATGGTATTGATTTGAATACAAAAATGCAGAAAATATTTACAATAATTTTTTAGTAGTGACATAATATAACACAATATATTATGAGCTGTATTATACTATGGTAGTGATATCCCTGAGAAATGGACCTCGATTACGGACTTGTCTGCTTATATGTCTCCAAAATGTTGGCGAACACAAGATCAATGGATGGAAACTCTTGGAACTTGTAAAAGAATGCGGCTTGCCTTTTGTGAAATTTCACGCGATTGCCACAATTGCGCAATCCGTCGGAAGATGAAAATGCCATTGATAATAAGTACCAGCGCACAATAGGAAGCCGACAGGTTCACGCGATCCAAAAATCACTCTGATAATTTATAGGCTGATTAACTTAACTTCTCGCGGTACGAAGGGATTAACTGAATTTTTCCGCTTGCATTTCGACGCGAGTACTATTGAGGTTTCGAATTTAATTTTTCGTCGGCTTGAAACTGAAATTTCCATCAACTAATTAACCACTCCGTCCAAATTTTTCGGGTGATTGACTTAAAACGTACCTACTTATTTTTGACCCGCGTATTGGCCCACGACTACTCTCCGAATGATCCAATTCCTACCACCTTAATTTTTTGAAACTACAACCTACTAAGTATTTGAATTTGTTCAACCAACAGTACTCGTTCCTTTTTGTCAATGATATCTGCCGAAACCCAACATGCTAGATACCTGAAAAATACCCACAGATTCTGCAAAAAATACCCTACGCGGTACTGCTAACGAGCGCATCTGATTCAACAGGACCGTCGTGTACTTCTAATTAAATTCGCTTTTGTCGCGACACTCTGGCGCTTCCGACCTTAACACGCACTCAACTGTCCAGGAACTCGGAAACCTTTATAATATTAATTCAATTCAACCCCAGACCTAACTTACAAGAAAGCAGCCTTTTAAGACCATTTTAAATTTTTTATTATATCAATTACTATACTACGACTGAAAATCTTGCCCACATCCGTGTGTTCTTATACACTGTGTAGAAACGGTTTACGCACCATAGGGATTTTATTGATAATATTACTAATTTCTTTATATCGAAATATTTTCTTCACTAATTAATTTAGACCAAAGTTGTAAATAGGTTTCTTGTAACTTGAAATATTCTGACCGAATGCTATCATGCTACCCCTTCATCATATGACCGCGTGGGCTTGATGGAGGTAATGAAAGGTGAGGGAGGAGATTTGTCGCATAGTGTCTGACCAACCCTCATTATGTTCTGCTTCTGTTTCCCTTAGTATAAAAACACGTTCGTCGTTTAAAACTAGATTTTCTTGTAGGCGGGCATAGTAGGGGGTAGTGCGTGTACCTACATGTTAGATCAGGTTTAGGTACAATTACTCTGGTACTATGTCTCATGTCCAGAACGTAGGTGTAGGTGCCTATTCACTTTATTTATATTTCAATAGCAAGGAAGAAAGTGTAAACATTTATTTTTAATTTATTATTTTTCTTGGAATAGCGTAAGTAGGTACATATGTAACGATCAATGTCGAACATCTTAAAAATAACTTACTTACCGCGATTAAAAACGTGGTTCGTACCAGGAAGCAGGAAGAGATTATTACTATTGTCGTTTTTACATAATAACCTCATGGAATCTGCGTAGTCATGCGTCGATCGACATGATTGATAAATGGTATAGTAAAGAAAGGTTTAATGAATCCACGTACGAAAATAGGTGTACATAATGGAAAAATAATTTTAATTCGTATTTGTGGGTTAATAATACAACTACCTTGGCCTTAAAATAGGTGGAAGTATTTATTGTGAGTGGCCATAACTCGACCGTAACTGCAATCAATTAAAAAAGGTTCTTACAGATAAAACTTTACTTGACATTCAAACATTGCAAATTATTGCTGTATATTTATAGGTATGTCCAAGGTTGTGTAAAAATAGAAATAGAATATAGATTTAAAAAACTACTACTATTTTCGCATATGTGGTATCTGGTATAGGTAGTGCCCATCTATCTATAACAAATAGAGGGAGTAACAATACGATATTTCTGATATTCGTTTCGTCGTCGAAGAAAATATATTCAGCCATAGGTATACTTTAAAATTTAAATTTAAACAATGTTTCAGATTTATGTAATGATAGTAAATGAAATTTATGAATTTATATTTTTTATTTATTGTAGCTTTGGTAGATACAATGCATAGGTACTTGTACTTCTCTGTCCATGTAATTTTTTAAGAAAAAAGTCATGTAAGTTAGTATACTTACCCAATTATTGATTACTTCACAACCTGTATCAGAATTAATTGATCAGTTATTTTACTTTGTTTATATGTAGTTTAGAATTAAGTGGTTATACTATTTTTATTATTATGTAGGTATTGACTTCCTTTACGAATAATATTGTTGTTACACTTGCGTGATATATGTTGCCTAAGCATCGGCAATTCTGCATGTAGAGAGATTTCAGGCCAGTTCAAATGCTGTGCTATGTCGTAATTCGACCACTAATATTATTGGGTTTTGTTGTTGGTACGTGAAGAAAAATTGTAATGACTATTCATTTGCTTCAATCAAAGACTTCCACTTCTAATGCATTAGAAAACAAATTGATTGTAAGTGGGAACCAAAACATAAACTGAGAGCCAAGTGTTGCGTTGGTTTCTTTGATTCGATTTTTTATAATTTTTTTAGATTTATGTCGGTATTCTGTAGTGTGTTCTTCTGCAATATATATACGTGTAGGATCAGGAAAGAATAACCCTCCTAACTCCTAACGTTGGAATTTGGAAGCGTAGGGTGCTTGTGGACTGACAAGATTTTGACTTCTATTTCGCAGATTGTGATGATTTTAAACGGATTTAGTGGCAGGAATTTTTAAATTGTTAGCTGTGTTGCGTGGGCGATTGATCCTTAAATACAGTCCTGACTTTATAAAATGCGTTATGTAAAAACTCTTAAAGGAAATTATTTTTTATGGTGGAAGTGGTGTATCCTTTAAATACTGGAGACACAGTTTTAACGATGCTTGTTTGTTCAGTCTGAGAGCGTTGCACATTTTGATACGCTGTTATCTTGGGCAGTCGGCCCCATTTGTTAAGTTGGAGACGTAATTTATCGTGATTATAATAAAGTTCTATAGAATTTTAAGTAATCGTGTTGAGAAAGTGAAGTTTTAACGTCGTAAAGTGATTTGGTAAAGTTTCTAAGAAGTTTTGTCTGATTTTGGAAAAAGATTTACTACAAGTCAGAGTCAATCCAGCACTTGCCGCATAGTCTTGGTACAAGGTTGGTCATTTATTAAAAGTAAGAGTGTTCTACCACCCGAAGAGCTACCAAATTTTGTCATTTAATTCAACAAGTCAGTTTTGTTTAGTTTTGACATTAGGACCCTGTTTAATAAAAACGAAGTGAAGTTTCCTGAAGCTGCTGGCTAGTAATTGTTTGTAAACTAACATTTTCTCCGTGAATGAGGCGGTCACGGGGGTAGCACATAGCTGTAACTACATTAGTTACGACCCCTATTGCCGCGACTGACCTCGACTCTCAACTGTATGCTTGAATTCCCTGGACGAAGGGCAAGTTACCTATCTCGGCGCCGAGATTCTGCTAACAAGAACTTTTCGGTTTAAAACGAATAAACATTATTATTATTATTATGTAGGCACATCTCGTCGTTTGCGATAAGGTTTTATTATCGAACGAGATTTAATTAAAACACCTGTTTTTTATCGCTGAATGATGTGCGCATTTCTTCGGCGTGAGTGGGGATGCATTCCGTCGAAACTGGCGTTAGCAGGGCTAATTATGGTTGGCGTTTTATCTGTAAGAACCGGAACGAGATTTATTTTGGGAAGAGTGGATTTCTTTCTGCTATTTTTATTCGGGCATTCCTATTTGATTGGTTGAAGACGCTGTACAGAAGAAAAGTAACTGAAGTTACAAGTTGGGAGAAGTTCAACGCGCGCTATCCGTATTCGGAAAAATTTAGTCAGTTGAAGTAAAGGAAGCAGTTTTAATGCATCGTGAGGCTTTCTGTCTAGGTTCCCTTATTATCATGGTTAAAAGTGTGTACCGTCTGAATAGCCACCGGGAATTCGTCAATTCATTCATCGAGTTGTCGTTGTTTGCCAAGTCCTAAAGAAAAATGTTTTTCCGATGCGTTTGTGTGTTGGGTTAAGTGCGCCTTGTTTATCGCAAACGACCACATTACTAAGATCATTAAAAGAGACAAAAACTGTATGTGTTGTAGTGTACTTAACCCTCAGGTTCTACGCTAACTTCACACTACAAGAACACGGAAATAAAGTCAACCCGGCAACGTTTAAAAATGGCCACCCGAATGACTATTCCTTCCAAAACTAAACAGGATCCCGCTTAAATTTGAACAGTGGCACGTGATCAAACAGGAAAGACAGAAAGCAGGACTCCCTTACGCTAGTTGTAGACAACACTTTGACCTGAAGCACAGTAGGGAAGGAACGTAAAATAAAACACTCAAATTGTGAAAAGTTTGTTTAATAATGATCGCAATTATTAAGATTGGAATGCTTAGAAATTTTAGTCTAAATAAATTACATTGCAAAAATAAACTTTGAAAATGGTAGTTCACCGAATAAAAATAGGAATAGGTTGGGAAAAAAAAGAACTTGCCAATAAAAAAAACAGCCGTCAAATTAATATCAAATTGTGTTGTAAAATTAATTGTTGTGAATGCGTAATAATAAAATTATAACATCACAAAAAACTAGCAGGTAAACTTCAAGAGGTAACATAGGTTAAAAACAAGTTTTGGGAATTATGGGTCAGGTAAGCAGGTACCAAGATTCTAAGAAAGGGTGTGACTCATCTTTGGTGCAATAAAATCCTTTTGTTAAAAGCAAGATGCAAAATTACATGCTATTGTAGGCAAATTTAACTAAAAACAAGATGTGGAAATTATTAAATCGCCACTCATTTATCGCACATAGATTCTAAACTGAAGAGTTTTGATTAGCATAATCTCGCTCCCGCAAGATAGGTAGCGTCGCCCCTCGTTCGGGGTTTCGAGCCTACAGTTGAATGTCGAAGACAATCACGGAATTAGGTGTCATAGTTCAATTTTGACTACAGTTTTTATCACCCCCGTGATTGCTTCATTCACGGAGAAAATGTTAGATACAAACAAGTCAGTACCTACATACATCAAACGAATCGTTAATTTCCACATATTAAAATAAAATGATCGAAACTTATATGAATGTTACTTCACCGAGAAGACCAAGTAATCAACACCAATAAACATAAATTTAGTAAGCATTACACCAAAAACGTAAACAATTACAAACAATAGCATAACGGTATCACATATGTGTGATTATGGATTGCGGTTAAACCAAGTAAAATTCAAAAACAAAGATTCAAACACAAAAAATATAAAATGTGGCATACAAAACACAAATACGATATAAAGAAATGCAAAGATTACTACCTGTATTTAAAAAAAAACACAAAATAACAACAAACATTTATGGAGCAACGCGTTCACGACCGCCATTCAAGACAAGATGCCAAACGTAACCCCCGTCCGTGCTTTTTAGATGGCGCAGGCATAGATATATAAATACAGGCGCAGGCTGTTTTTTCCCACCTAGAAATTGCATGGTTGCCAACTCTCAAAAATGTATGTATCGTCGTAAGTTGTATATACAGGGTGCAACCTCTCAGTTTTAAGATTTTATTATTTCTTTTGCCGAAAGGGTGTAGTGATAGTGTATTGTAGTTAATTCTTTGGAATTTTCAGAAGCTGATCGAGGATACTGAGTCTCCCAAATTATTAATTTAAGTCAATATTGGGATTTTTCTATGTGCCAGTTGCCGAAAGTGTACAAGGAGAACTTATAAAAATAAAAGAAAAGTTTCAAGTTTTATTTGTTTGAACTAGCTGGACAGGTGTTTTGTGGATGGTGTAGTTAACCATAGCACATATTTGGCAGTAGGTATATTTAAACACAACTATTACGAACCTCTAACATATCCTCATGCCCGAGTCGTGTTAGTGAGATGAGATTTTTTTCGATTGCGCTAATCAATTGAGGTTAGTACTCGTATCTTTAGTTACATTACCGTGATTTCTTTTGTTTAGTGTGCCAAGTTTCTCATTTGAGATCTTTAAATCCAATGTCCTACTTGCTACCCGATTATACAATCGTCTCCGCCAGCCTCTAGGCGCCTGTTATCTTTCGAAAATGGTCCAATTTTCACATTTCTGTGGTTTCAAATGTTTTGCGTCCGGCGATGTCCGTATTACTTTGGATGGATCACCTGGCGTCTCAAAAATAAACACACAAACTACAAATAAGGTACAAAACGGATACAAAGCTAGTAGAAACATATTTTTTAAAATGTATTGATCACATTCATGATTCGTCAATAAAATAGTAAGGTGATAAGCTTTAATCGCGAATAACATTAAGGCAAGTGATGTCCATTTCGCTACCAAACTTGGTGCCTGTCAATAAAGTTGTATTGACTTCCACAGAACGTTTCATGAAAATCTGCTTAATGGTAGCAAAGTGTTTCTGTAATGAATCAAATGACTAATACAGTGACTATATATAGTGAATTTGAGTTACGTACCTTACACTTTTTTGGAAAATTCGTAAAAATGTGTTGTATCAGACGTATTCGTAGATTAGAGCACGTATTTGTATTGCGCAACCACAGTATTAAAATCGTCAAAAAAGGTGCTTCAGATCCGCTTCCCAAAACCGCATCGTACGCATTGTTAAGAAAACTTGGCAAAACTTGCATATGGATCAGTTTTGGTTCCAGTCGTAGTAGCATCTTTAATATTTCCACACAAGGTCTAGTCCACAACTTGTTTAACGCCATATCAATAATTAAATGAAACAATCCGACAACGGAGCTTTTATCATAACTCACTATCAGTTCCCTCTTGCGCATTAGAACTTGTTTCAGTATGATCAGCACTTGCTCGGTGACGCTCTGCACTGTTTTCAGTAGTTTAATGAAGTTCATTGTCACAGCGTATGACAACACCGCCTCATATTGAACCTGAAAAGTAGAAACAACAACTGACGCTGTATACAATTCGTTAAATACGGACATATCATTTGCATTCACACTTCACGTAAAACTCGACGAGTTTTCGGAGAAAGATTCAGGTAAGTATAATGTGTTTTATCCATTGAGATCAACTGTACGTACAATTTAAAATACACTGTTACGTAGATATGTATACATCTAGAAACAATATTTTTAACTGAATTTTTTTACCAAAGCAGCTACGGAGAAGTTGTTTTGAAAAATGTTGATGATATAGAACATTTTTCATTATCTACATAAGCTTTTTACTTACCTGTATCTTTATTAAAGAATGCATCATTTTAATTGCTGCAATAGAAACTCTTTGATCTTCATTCGTACAATACGAACACAACGTTCGAATAGTTGCTTTCTCGCAGAACAAGAAGAACGCAGACGGTTTATCCTTTACATGTTCAAATAATGCCAAGTTGTAAGCAACCAACTCCGGAATTCTACTCATATAGCATAACTTTAACATTTGCGTACCGACCTGTTGGATATTCTTTTTTAAGCTATTCTGGATCAAATAACCCGCAACATCGATTTTCAAAGGGATGAATTGGCCCAGGGAATTTTTTTCTTCTAATAATCTTCCTAGTATATGTAGTAATCTGTAAAAACATAGAAAATCTGTTTATTTTAGAGAGTTAGTTGTCGACCGTAGGAGGAATTCCATTAAGCCCCGGATTGACTAGGAAGAAAAACTACTCACCTATCACGTTGAAGTTCGTCCAGTCCAATATTGAACAACGGCATTAACAGCAGCTGCCATTTGGATTTCTGAAGAGCGGATATAATATCCTCATCGGTTTTTTTCGATAGTAAATGGACTAATATTCGATTTTGTATTGAAGGATTAGGGTCGTTAAGGAACCAATTCAGTTGGATAGAATCCAATGTAACTACACGAGATATGCACTTTACCGACATTACGCTGGTAACCAAAATATCTCTCGCGCGATAACTCGTTGCGAGACCAGCTCTGTCGAGTAGGTTGAGGTACAAGGATAACAGACCTTTCAACACGTACTTTGGCGGTAGAGTTGGGCGCCGTAAATAGAGTTCAATTTCTTTTAATATTGTTTCGCCGCACCAATTGGACCTGAAAAAGTATAGCTGGTAGGACCATGAATACAAACGACTCTGCTAGGATTTTGACATAATTACCAGCTGCAAGTAGCACCTAATGACTTACCGTACATTGTCGAGTTGAATGTACGCAAAAACGAAAAAAAATTCCTTATCGTGATAAGGCCACGTTTTGTAATCCACAGGCAAATTCCGAATTGTTTCTAATAATGCATCCGTACCACCCGGCCACCGGTAACTGTCATTAAGATAATACTGTTCAACAATGATAACGAAAATACTATCAATCATAAAACGAAGATTATTACTGCTAGTTGCACGGTAAGCTATTAACTCATTTAAGCAATCCAAGAAGTTTATATGGCCTATGGAATCATTGCCCGCGTAAGTTTTGTAGTATAAGACAATACAATAGCATGTTTCCAAAAAGAGCAAATCAGAATCGCACTGGAATCAAAATTTTAATAAATACGGATTGGACAATAAAGCACTTACCCGCGTTAGTGTGTCAACAGCGTTTTTTTCGATCCATTTTAAATAGTATTGTGCTCTATTGAAAGAAAAAAGCTTCCTGAAATACACAAAATTACTGATCGCGGAATCGACCAACGCCGTCGTTAACCGTTAAAAATTGAGTAGGTACGACTCTGTGACCCACAATACCGTAACTATTATACAGCTAATCGATCTAGCCTATATCGACATAATCAATAATAAACGAGCAAGAATCGGGCTTATTAGGGACGTTCAGTGGCTCAACGGCTAAGTAAGCGGATATCCTGAACAAAATCGATCGATCTTTGATCATATTAGAAATGTTGTGATGACATACCTTTACGATTTACGGCAGAACATTGCAGCCGTGACATATCCACCTCCTGAAGTTGGTAGTCATTCATCTGCCCCCTCCCCCCTCCTAACCGGATGAGTCACAACGTGCAACAGGAACTAGGAACGAGAGTGTAGGCCGCTAGAGAGTCATCGCCTACCAAATGCTATGCCCTGGCCCTTCTCCTTACATAATTCAGGATATTTAAAATTGGCGCTTTATCTGAGCACAACGTTCCCAATTCGTCTTGTCATAAATCTACCCAAATTTAGTTTTGGATATACACATACAACATTTATATAGGCAAAGTAAAAAAGATGAACGGCTTTATGGTTCAGTGGTAGGGCATTGGGCTATAAATCCAAAGGTCGGGTGTTCGAACCTGGGTTGAGGTGAATTTTTCATCTGTGGCAGAGATGGGAATTACCTTAGACCAGTTTCGAGCATTCTGCCGGCTACTCCGAATTAGGTTTTCCTGCAGTTTTCCTAATTCGTAAGGTAAATCAGGGCCGTAGCCAGGGGGTGCCAAAGGGTGCCTGGCACCCTCTGGATATTAAGTAGCACCCTCTGACCGATCACGATCAGAATCGTAAAATAAAAATGTACAATAGTGCTATTTTTGTACAATGTAAATTAATTATCACAGGTATACAAAATTATTGTTGTTCATAATTATTACAATAAAATTGAATAAAAATGATTATTCTTGATAATTATAATACCTACATACTACATTTTGTAATATGAGTACAATAATGGTTATTATAATTATGCCATTTAATTCAAACGTAACAAGTTTAAATAACTCAGATTCAGACATATCTGAAATCTGAAGTTATGGATTAGATAAAATTAGTTTTTTTAATATATTTTTTGCTTTTTTAACAAAGCCCAGTTCGAGTCAATTGGTACCGAGATTTGAAACTGGTCCAAAAATTTTTCATTTTCGTCATGAACGCCAGATTTCTTTTCTATTAATTTTTCCCTAAATATGCCAATTTATAAGTATAAGGTAAGTAAAAATTACTGTGCTGAATCTGGGACCCCTAGGATCATCACAACCTATTTGCCATAGACATAAAGAAATACGCATTCATCTTGCTAGTAACCTTGTAACCCTTGATCGTCCCTAAAAGAACCCATATAGAACGTGTCGAATATATCGGAAATATCAATTACTGTATCACTAGATATAGACAGTTTAGTAAGCATACCTTTCGAGGATAATCCTAGTTATCCGAGTCAGAAGAAAAAGTTCTCCGTTGTAATGAAACAGTTTACAACATTCAACCAGTAATTTCGTCATATTACGACTAATACGCTTTTCAGCTCCTACGCGATAAGCGATTACCATTTCAACTGAAATAACTCCAATCTCCAACTGCACCATCTTCGTTTTTGCTTGCGTAATTGCGTAAACCAAAAACTCCACTATTCTCTCTTGATTTAGGCATAAGTTATCGTCGTTGGCAACCCTAAAAAATTACAACTCGTTTTTGGATAAACGAAACCAAATTCCTAATCATTTCGCGTTGTTTAGTTAATATTGTTGCTTAGTAGCAGTTGCTTATCTAGCTGTCAGTTAAAATACTTTGTTTTGAATGTCAAGGTCGAAATTGAATGAAAAATGAAAACAGGGTAGAAGGAATAAAAGATGTGTTACATTTTTGTGGAGGCATCACGGAAATGAGACAAGATATAAAAGAACATTTGCGCGTTTCTTATAGTGCCCTTTGTTCGACGCGGTTTCGCATTTTACAATGTGTCATGTCCCTCAACGATGAAATTGGACCGACAGTCCCAAAATTAAAACGTTACTTTTTGTAGCTTCAAAGTATTTGTATGTCAAAAAATGTCACACACACATTTGAGTACAAGAATCTTTTCAATAAACAGAGATCACGAAACATAGCCATGCCATATAGAATAGTCGTGTCTAAATACGACGATCCTAAATGGACGTTACTAAAATGCATCAATATGTCATTAACCGTTAGTGCAGTCAAATCGAAACTTGAAGGTGCGTTGCCGCCTGTGTGACCGTATATTTGTTTCCGTGCCATATTGATTTATCTGCTTGCCATTTTTAATGTTAAACCATATTTTTAGTAATTTGTTTAACTATGGTTTAACTGCATTTGACTCGACTACCTGATTGTATTTTCTTACGCACAAAACTCGTAAGTTTCATTCAATTCCACTCTCCCCTATACTGTATTCATTATAAGAAGTGTTTGAAGATAGGCACACACAGGAACAATATAAAACGACAGCAAATTATTGTAAAGTAGAAATATCCAGCACTGCGAACAGAAATAAATCAAACGATTTCACGCGTGGATTTTTGATATTAACAGTTAATGACAGTTCGACAATTTACTTGGCAACAAAAACTACCAGCTTACAAAATTCGTCACTCGTTTTAATTTTCAGCGTAACACTGACTCGTTTTTTAACCAATCACAGTGAACGTCAAAGCTTCCCTATGCTTTCTACCGCTACCTTCTTAAAATGAATAGAGTATAGTAGAACACAACGTAGAAGCCCTATACGAACCGATTGCTACCGAGATTCGAAAGTACCTTAAACCGTTCGACGTTTCAACATGAAAGTAAAATTCCCCAAAAAAGAAACCGTCAAAACTTAAAAAAAATATTTCTCTAACTATACCATCTGCACTAATACATTTAGTCCAGCGTTTCTTCAGCTGTTTCATTCCATTTGATTTTGCTTCAGAAAAGGACGCTACTATGCTTCTTATGGATGTTTCAACAAAAAGTGACGCTTGGCAAGTGCCGACAGAAGTGGCTACTTCTTTCTCTCTCACAATTTTTTGCTTCCTTCTTTTTGCTGCGATCTATTATAGAAAAAAAGAATGGCGGTCACGGGGTTTGAACCCGCGTTCCCATAATCGAAGGGCGACGGCTTTGCAATTGCGCTACGCACCGTCCAACTAAATAAATATCGCTTATAACGGGACGAACTAATACGTACAATTAGCAATAATCTTAAATTAGTTCTATTTACTTCGAAGCAATTAAATGCGCGTTTTAAATGTGAGCGGACCGACCTCGCCTTCTGCTGGCGAGCGTTACGTGTGACGACCACAGAATTAGTAGGGGAGCTAGCACGAAATCCACTGAACGAGAATGATCAAAATTTTAACCGATGGAGTTCCATTTTGCCCTATTAGAGTATGCTAAAATCGATCGTCTGCCGCCTCAGGTCATACGACTTAAGCTGCTGCGGGTACTTCTTTCGGTACCAATTCTGAAAGGTTGTTTTTCGAGAAAATAAGTTATACACCAAATGAAAACGTTGATAATAGCTCTTAAAAAATATTTAAAAAAATCGCGCACATTTTTTGATAACTCCGTAAAACAACAATTCTTAGTAGGTTTTTCACGAACTTTCTATACCCGCAGCGCCTTAAGTCGTATGATCTGAGGCGACAGACGATCGATTTTAGCATACTCTGATAGGGCAAAATGGAACTCCATCGGTTAAAATTTTGATCATTCTTGTTCAGTGGGTTTCGTGCTAGCTCCCCTACTAAATACATAGGCGTACTCGTCAGATGATTTTACTCCCGTCCAAAACGTACCGTGCATATACCGATCGATAAAGGTAGGCACTTAATATGCACGTCTTTATGACGTATCCTGATCTTGATATTACATCATATAGCGTGACGAAACATTCAACACCTTTACAAGTTACCTATAATAATGACCTTGTGCTTACCTTTGAATAATGACCTTAAGAACCTCCAGAAGCATAAGTGCCTCTCTTAGCTCGTCTGGGTTATTTCGCAATGCGAGAGCTCGAGCGTAATTCAATATAAAATCTAACGTCTGATCCATGCAGTTGTTAAAATCGGTGTAAAATTTTTCAAGTCGAACAAACTTCTGTAGCCATTCCGCCGCCTGTCTAAAAAATGGACCTTTAAGGTGATCTCTACAACATATATGATAAACAAGTACAAAAGTGGCCTTGCGATTTCTTCAATAACGTTGTTGCGAAGTAAAATAGTTTCTGTTCTGTAAACGACATAGATATATAAATACATAGATACAGCCATACCCCAACATAGTTTAAAAGGACGTACCATCTATTACCATCACTTTCGGCACATTAATTACGTATAGCGCTATCCTTTATAGAGGTACCCTGAGCATGGAAGACAAGATTCGCATTATTTATTATAACTGTCAATCAAATTGTTAGCACAAATCACACAGAAAATTATCAGATTTGAGACTTTACAACATAAATAAACCGCCTGTTTATTTATTTAAATCGCATAGAAGCAAGAAATGTTACATTTAAAATGGAATATGTTACTTAGAAAGCTGGCAAATGAAGAATTTGAAAAAATTACAGCTGACAACTGGAAGAAAGTGTGTGAACATATTGTGGAAAGTGATTAATTTAAAAGAGAAGTTATATTGGTTGATGTTTCTGAACTTTATAATAAGTGTTAATAATGACAGTGATGATTCGGGTTTGTCAATTTCATCTGACGATGATTCGGATTGTGAACTTTTACAAACGTAATGAATGTTGACTAAATGAGTATTATCACCAATTGGATATCATTGTTAAGATGTTGTATTTATTTTAAATAAATGTACACGTGTAGCTTACTTACTACAATTAGCACTATAATTTCAAAAAGAAACCCCACCGATTGGACATATGCCGAAAGGTAGGCAAGACGCGTAGCGACCAAAATTTGATATTGCACGCACACACAGTCTATAAATCTCGTTTTCCTAAGAATATTGCACGGATCCTTCGTGATCATGATACAAACGCACTGCAACAACATCATATAGGCCAAAATGATAATTGGAAACCAATTCACTTCCTGTTGCAACTTAATCTCCGTTACCATTACGCCTAAAACCATGCAATTAAAATTAAAATGTTGAACATAAACTTTACTTACTTACGGTTTTTTTTATATTCTGCAAGCCAGCAATGAATTCACTGCAGCACATCATGCCAAACAAGGTACACATAGTCCCAAATTTGAATGGTGTAGCTCTATGTAATAAAACTATTTCAGGAATAACAATTATGGACGCGTCTATCATTATGGCAAGCACTAATGTTATTCGTATTCAATTGATAACGCAATAATTACATAATATTAAAAACCGCCCATCATGTTTAGGGCGAATATTTTTAGTTAGATTTGATTTCGCGCAATCGTGCCGTTCGTCTCGCGACAGTAATCACTTGGCTGCTACGCACATGCGTATTACACCTTCCCATTAATGCACAAAACTTTAAATTTGAATTTAGAAATGTGAATAAAGAAATACCGTTCTGCGCATGTGCGTAGCAGCCAAGTGATTACTGTCGCGAGCCGTTCTTCAATCGTGAAATGTGTCAACTGTCACATGACTTATGGGACGCGCTAAGTTTGTTTTAAGCGTCCGATTCGCGTACGACATAGTGGTTAATGCAATAAAAAGAGATAGAACATGTTTCTTCTTGGTTAGAAAGTAATGGAGAGATGTACAAATTTCTTTGATATGTTTTTTAAAAACCGAGGTACGTTTGTTAAAGATGGCTGTATCTAGGTATTTATATATCTATGGTAAACGAGCGATTTTGGCGACATCTATTGAAATGGTCACGGCAACGCCATGGCAAAGATCATACCAAAGATGCTACACGAAAAAATAACACAGGTTTTAACAATATCGGCTTTATTGACAGCGGTGTCCATTGGCTATTTATACGTACGTAACAAAGTGCTGTTATCAACATCGCTTTGAAGTGTGTAAAGTCAACATTATATAAACTATATACTCGTAACTGGAAGGGAGACAAGCATAATAGCCAGACGCGAGTGGTAGTATCTTTATCTCTCTCACACCAGTAACATTAAATTCATTGACATAATTTTTCTATTTCACAGCGTTATTAACAACTAACAGAAGTACCAATAGTAAATAATGAAAATTACTATCGAGATCGAAAACATATCGAAAACCTCCTAGAGCGGGCACAACAAGCGATAACAATTCCGTTGGTATTGCGATTAAAACCGATATTATATCTGAAAAGTGTTTGGGCATTTTGCAACACTATACCGTCGTTATTAAAGCCTGCGTAAAATAACATATAAACGCAACTTACTGTGGTTTTTGATTAAAGCGATAGTCCATGTAAACGTAAATGCAAACGCGCCATCCAAAAATAGTATAGTATATTAAGTACAATCTTTGCGCCACCTTAAACTAAAACTAAATGACAATATTATAAGCTACCTGATTTTGTCGTAATCAAAGGGTTCCAGTTCGGATAATTTATAGAAAGGGAAATTGACCAGCTCCTCGCTTCCATCAGGTATGCAATATTCCAATTTTATTTGTTCCATGGTAGGTATATCGAAAACGGAGGATGAGGAATATTAACTTATTAAGTGTTGAAATTCAATTGTTTTGGCAATAACTATTAATTAACATAATTTATCCTAAAAAAACTTAACAAACAAGGCAAAATCACTTGTTTTAACCAGAAATGGTGATACAAAATTACGAACAAATTCGAACGATTCCAAAGTATAAACTTTAGAGCGCGCTGCAGTCGCATTAAGTGCCAGTGGCGTATCCAAAATTATTGCGATTGGTAACGGTGCGATGGAATTTTGTTCACGTGATGACTGAGTGTTGGCCAGATTTAATGGTTAGTTTCAAAGTTTCTAACACATTTAACATCGTTCCAATTAGATTTGACCATAGGGATTTATAAATTTAGGACCCCCATAAATAAAAAATATTAAACTTTTAGTGGTCATGTTTTTATTTCGCATTCTATCAGTTCGAAAGACGTTTTCTCAGTATCCTTGATTAGTGTGCGCCACTTACATAGGTGGAAGCTTAATGTAAGTACATATTCTATAATTTAATCCTCCTTTGGTTTGTTTATTTCCCTGCGCAATCTTTTTTCTCATTACTTTCGTCCTTTTCAAGACTACCAGTTTCTTTCGAGTATTACAACTAATGTATGTAATTATATTTTATTAAGCATTTTACTAATGTTCGTACTTTACTGCTGTCAACTTCACGCGGTTGAATTTGAGGTTACAAACCGCTGTGTTTGTTTATCTAAAACAGTTTTCAATACCTACAGATGCTTCTGTAGTAGGAGAGCTGGTGGACATTTTTGGGTAAGTATTTGAGGCACGCTGAGAGAGAGACTGGCTGAGGAGAAGCGGGGCTAACACCTTGCCAGGCGCCTTCAAAGTTTGAAAAGAGAATGTATGCCCAGTCGAGTATCTGAATGCGTCAGAAGTAGTGGGTGATCTACACATTATTAGTGTCGTCTGAATTAGTACTTGTATCATGTTGAAATTTTCATCGTTTCTTATGCCGAAATAAAGACAATTCTCCTGAAACTTTCGTCAAAAGTGATCAAAGTACACAGGTAGGTATTCATGTATTTATTGCGGTCAGTATACAATTCAAATCAGGAATCCCTTGGCCCTGCGTCATTGATTTGTCAATCAATTTCAGACAAGATTTTTTATCGATTTCGCATACTAATTAGCTGTTGTTGCAGCGTTTTAGCGTATGCGTTGAGTTAGAAAACAAAACTCAAAAGCGTATGTCTGCATATGTCCATTGAGTTAGAAAACTAATGGAGGGAATCAAATGCTTGGCCCACATATGTCTGAAATTGATTCACAAATCAATGACATTATTTTTTTCAAACTTTGAAGGCCCCTGGCAAAGTGTTAGCCCCACCAATCCTCAGCCAAGTCTGCATTTCTGTGTTTGGGTATTATTGGAGAAGTGTTGGACAAGTTTTCAGCGTGCCTCAAATACCTACCCAAAAATGTCTACCACCTCTCGGACTACTAGTAAAGGCAAGCATATCACACTCAAGTGATCAGCTGTTATCATCCAATTTACTTAAATTAAATATGAAAATTGCCATACCTACTGGCTGAAGAGGTAAGGGTTGTCCATTATCCCTGAAATGACAATAAGAAAATTAACACTTCCTCAGGAAAAGGTTATCACTTTCTAAGTAGCGTTAGGAGTTCGCCAACTTCTACGTTAAGTGTAATTTCTAATTGATTCCACTGTGGACGATATAAAGGTCGATTCTCACTAAGGCAGCGCGTCGCAGCGCAGCGCGGCGTGGGATAATGCTGCTTACAATTATATGCATACTATAAGGTCGCGCCGTTCTCATTTAAGCAGCGCGCCACAGCGCGGCGCCGCGCTTCACGAAGCAGCAACATCGGAATTGCTTTGCGAGCATTGCAAACGCGCTGCGCTGCTTGCTGACGCACAGATGTGAATCACAAAGCGTGTAGGAACTTGCAGAAATTGTCATTTAGTACTTCGAAATGGACGGTGAAACAATTGAAAAATTAATTTCACTGGGCAATGAGTATCCTGAATTATACGATATGAGTAGAAAAATTAATTGTACTCGTCCGCTTTCTTTTTTCGTCGTGTACATGGCATAGTGCCGCTATAAATATTATGAAATCATCTGGCGATGATGAAGATGGTGGCTCTTCTTCGAGCGTGTAAGAATACATTCTTCCTTAAACTGAACACAAACAGAAACGCTGCTTCGTCACGCTTCCAAATGGTGCTTAAGTGGGAATACCCCTCTATAATTTGCTGCTAGCGACGCGCCGCGCTGCTCTGCGCCGCGCCGCTCGGTGCTGCTCTAATGAGAATCGACCTTAATGGTCTATGGCGGTATGTCAAACTTCTACGTTAAGTGTACGCACTAAGTGGTAATTGCTAATTTAGTCATCACCGCATCTACTAACATTGGGGCCAGATAATTTGAAAGGAATGCCCATTTTGTTTTTAAATTTCAAATCCGATCAGTAGTTCCAGAGAAAACCCGATTTAAATGAATTTGCAGAGCCGTTTTAAATGTTTATCAAGTAGGCAGGGCCGTCGTTAGCCTCCACGGGCCCCGGGAATATTTTTTGACCGGGCCTCTATAATTGAAATTTTTTTGTCCGTCACTCTTATCTTAAACTAGACATTTTATTCTTCATTTCTTGGATTTGAAAGGACATTTGAATAATTTTCATACAGACACGACAATTTTCATAATTTTTTATTAATTAAGTATTAATAATTCAAATAACCAAATTACAATTTAACTCTGCGGATTTTCTTATTAGCAAAAGTTGAGCTCACTTGCTTAAAATTATTTATCTAGCAAGTTGAGCTTCAAGAGCTACTGTGCTGAGACTGATCTAACCCATCTTGACCCATAGGCGATCTCAAACGGTTTTTTACTCTAGCGACTAGACTTTTAATTAACGCTCGCCTTCTGTCACTGTGACGTAATTAGGAAATGTGGCTCAATGGTATGGTTTTTTCAATGTTCTGCTGTGGATTTTTTTTAATTCTCTCATAGAGATATGCATATGCAGATTTTTGTTAAAAATCAAGTTTCAAAATTTCTTTTGGCCGGGACCCCAGATTATGGCCGGGCCCCGGGGCAATTGCCCCGGCTTACTCCCCTTATCGGAGGCCCTGCAAGTAGGCCTTGAAATAATTGATAGCTTGTGTCAGAAAATAGCATCTCACACAAATGCATTAGTGCACTAAGTGCATAAGCAAAAAAACAAGTTTGTGAGTGTGTTAAATGTAGGTAACTTGTTTAATTTTGTGGTAACTCTAAAACAATAATGGCTTACACTATAGCGGAAAAGGTAAAAATTCTTTCGATTTTTTTTAAATGGTGAATATGCGTCCCAACAACTGCTCTGAACTCGCAGATAAACATGTTCATTATTCGTATGTCAATGGTTTTTTAAAAAAATGGTACCTAAACCAAAATTGGCATTAACTGTTGTTAGTAAGCCACCCTGTATACACGTTTAACGTGGTTCAGAAAAGCAATAAAATTATCATCTGCGTTTTTTCGCAACACTTTCCATGCGAGCATGCGACATAGGTAATTTAAATGGGTTTGTAGAATGTGCCCTGGAACACCTCACCTTTTCTTCAACATTTTGTGTCTAACCCAGGACCTCTCCACTCCTTGGGTATGTGCATCTGTTTGATGGTAAGTAACTTTTGAATGCGCGTAACCTAATCATCTGCATTTTTTTTAATTGAAATAATATTTTTTTCAAAAATCTTTTCGGAGCATTTTTGTTTTATACCTACAAAGTCATTATTAGCTCATAATGTATAACTAAAGATACATAATTACCTAATTCACAATTTCAAAAACAACTAAATTGCCGAATAATTTATTATTAATTATTAATATGATACTCATCCCAGTGAAAGTATTTAATTACATAATTTTGCAATTGCTTTATTGCTTGCCTTAACGAGGGCCTATGCTATGTGTAATCACCTATATCGGTATTCACAGTGTTAATTTTGAAATTTAGTACAGCCATTGAATAAAAAATTAAGTTTATTCACTCCGAATCTGCTTACGTTGCCCATTTACGGAGATTCTAAATTCACTTTTAACGCACCCTTCTATTTAATACGTATTCCTCTTTTTAAAATTATTTATGCTAAATTTAAGTTCATCCGAACTTTAAAAAAATAGAAATCGCCTTAAGCAATTATAGAGTGTCTTTTAAATTTTAAGGTAGGTTTTTATCAGCCAAGCAATAACAGGCCGCACCTTCCCAGTAGGTATACAGGGTGTCCCTAAAATGTCTGTACAACGCGCTACCAGGGGTTCTTGGTATCAAAATAGGACGATTTAACCCAACTTACCTCTATCCAAAAGTGCTTCGGTAAGGCGCTATCTACCGCCAGATTTTAAAAAAAATCGTTATTTTTATTTTATCGGAAAATGGTTTTGCCGATTAAAATGAAATTCGGGATGTGAATGTCTAATGTAAAAAGGGTCTTTGTGATATCATCGTTTTGATTGTAGTTGCTATGTAGGTGGTAAAATACTGACCATCCACATCTGAAGAGGTCTAAAACTTTTTAACTACTATTTTGACGGTTCTGAATTTTTAGACACTGATAGACAGTTTACTTGCAAGCATTTTTTCTCTCTTGATGAATATCGCTATCTGTGATGGTTTACGAAAAAAAAAAAATTTAAGCATGATGAATGGCATGCACCATACATGTGATTGTTCCTCAAAAAATCAGAAGATGGCTGTGAAACCTTAGAGTGGCGTAACGTTTGTTTGTTGTTTCTTAAACTTGAACAATTTACGTTTTGCTTGAAGACTTAAAATTTCATTGTTAAAATTGTAATATGGCCTTTCAATACAGTAACGCAGAGTTAACTGATATGCTATTAGTGTTTGGATACTGTCGTGGAAATGGTCGCCAATGCGTTAGGGAGTATACTAACAGGTTTCCAAATCGTCATAGCCTACTTCTTGCTTGCACTTGGTTTTTGAGGAACAATCGCATGTATGGTGCATGCCATTCATCATGCCTAAATTTTTTTTTTTCGTAAACCATCACAGATAGCGATATTCATCAAGAGACAAAAAATGCTTGCAAGTAAACTGTCTATCAGTGTCAAAAATTCAGAACCGTCAAAATAGTAGTTAAAAAGTTTTAGACCTCTTCAGATGTGGATGGTCAGTACAACTACAATCAAAACGATGATCACAAAGACCCTTTTTACATTAGACATTCACATCCTGAATTTCATTTTAATCGGCAAAACCATTTTCCGATAAAATAAAAATAACGATTTTTTTTTTAATCTTTGGCGGTAGATAGCGCCTTACCGAGGCACTTTTGGATAGAGGTAAGTTGGGTTAAATCGTCCTATTTTGATACCAAGAACCCCTGGTAGCGCGTTGTACAGACCTTTTAGGGACATCCTGTATATACAGTGTGTAAAGCGATGGGGTATACAAGAGGGAATTTTCTTTAAATATTGATTTATGAAGAAAATGTATTCTTCATGATATGTTTTGCTTGCTTTGAAAGTACCAATAACGTTTCGATTGTTTGTGGTTTGATAGCAATACGTTCTTGATTATAATGTAGATAGAATGATAATTTTCAATAAAAAAATTGCGACGAACTTCCCCCTTAGCTCGTGCACGAACGGTATTCTAAATAAGGGAAAGCACAATTATTTCAAGTTCATTTAATTGTCGAACAATAATATAATTGTACAATTCAATTATTACACCGGGGACGGTCGGTCGGTCACTCGGGCGCCACCAAGACTTAATCTGCACCCCCTAAGTCTTGGGAAAAGGGGCGGTGCGGTCTTCGCGGACGGGGTGGAAAGCCTCCGGGT
This sequence comes from Photinus pyralis, assembly GCF_008802855.1. NCBI lineage: Eukaryota > Metazoa > Arthropoda > Insecta > Coleoptera > Lampyridae > Photinus > Photinus pyralis. The sequence goes on along the minus strand of NW_022170596.1, from coordinate 30,749,518 downwards.
ATCCTCAAGTGGAGAACGGAATAACCAGGGATCGGTCAGGGTTCACCACAAAATGGCGGCGGTCACTTCCGGATAATCTAAAACAAAATATGGCCAACGGCCCGGACGGTAAATTTCCTAAAGGGAATAAAACAATAAATCAATTAGCGGTGTCTAGGGGAAATAAAAGCGGAAAAGCAAGGAGAACAGAATATAATGAAGTTTAGCGGAACGGTGGCAAAAGGTTACGGTTGTGCAAAAAAGGGAAACTCAAAACGGTAGTGAAAAGGAAAGGACAACGGCTTGACTTACGGTCGCTCAAACGGTAAAACGGTAAAACAAAAGGGTTTCGGTGGATTCGGAATGATACGGTTTCGCAAATTAAAGAAATCAAAAGGCGTACTTACAACTCGAAAGTATGAAGCAGAAAAGATCCCTCCCAAAATGAGCATTTTCCTTTTAAAGGAAACCAATTTTGGTGGAAGTGGAACAGGGAATTTCCAAAGCCTCGCTGCATTCGCACCGAGCGGTGTAGAAAATAATTCGGTTTTTAATTAATTGCGGCTCCTGTGATTATCTTAAAAATCTGGGACAACTTGCAAACAATTAGAAAAATTACAGCGCCTCTGTGGACACCTCTCTCGACGGTTTCTGACAAGGTTTACTACTGCCCATTAACATGGCATTAATTAACAGCGCTTACCTAATTAAGCGTAATCAAACCTAAGTACTCATCAATCCAATCTGCAACTAGCTCCTTTGGACTTTTTCTTCTCAAACGGCGCTATCGCTTTAACACTCTTATCGCAACATGCAGGCATACGGACGGGACTGCAAAACTTGTAAACAACTCGATTTGAACTCGTTTTATCCTTGATTTTACTTATTATGGGAATCTAAAACATCTTATAAATAATTAACGGCGCTGAAATCAAAGAATATTAATTGCCCCTCATCTTCGCCAGGACAACATCCTTCGGTGGTTACAAAAATATCGCGGTCTTCTTGCGTAACGAAGCCCAAACCAACGTTACATACAGGGTGGTCTTTGTAAACGGCAAACTAAATGGAGAAATTCCGGGTGCTTCGTTACACACTCCCCTTTCTTCGGAAAGAAAAGAGTGGAACTCTTTTCGGCACGGTATCCTAAAACAAACAACAAAACTCGGAGACGGGCAAACAGGACGGAACTTGAACTACGGAATTACGGTCGATAGGGTTTCAGATCCTTCACGTGGACTCTAGGAATCTTGGTCCTCTCGGACGGATGTTTCAGGGTGAATACCACCGGTGACTCCACTTTGTGGATGACATATGGGCCGGAGTACTACGGCGCCAATTTCGCGGCATACCCCATGGCAGCTTTGGACAGGGGGTGGTCTTTCCGGAGTACCAAATCACCCACATGCGGTTTCCATTCTCGGTGTCGGAGGTTGTAATGATGCGCCTGCTTTGAAAACGCTCGGCCTATATTCCTAGCGACTAGCTGAAACACATCCTGAAGATTGTCTAAACGGTTACGGTGTTCGGGAATTTCGGCGGTCAGGTCGGTAGGGGTATCGGGATTCGGAGGTTCTTGCTGACGGTGGACAGTATTCGGAAGGACAAGTTCACGGGCAAAATTCAAGTAGGCGGGAGAAAATCCGGTTGATTCTTGGACGGAGGAATTCATAGCCATCATGAAATGAGGTAAAAACCTATCCCAACTCCGGTGATTTTCTTCACAAAACTGCGCAATCATGGTTTTCAAAGTTCGGTTGGCACGTTCGACGGGATTGGCCTGCGGAGTATACGGCGGTGTGAAACGGTGGGTAATACCAAGTTCGGAGAGGAGATTTTTGAAATTTCGGCTGTCATACTGGGCTCCATTATCGGTAATCAAAATCCTCGGTGTACCAAAACGTGTAACAACTTCCTCAAATAAAGCCTGAGAAACGGTAGCGGCGGTGGCTTTACGGACGGCTTTGAAACATACCCATTTGGTAAAACGGTCTTGGAAAACCAGAAGATATTGGTTTCCTTTCGAGGAACGGGGAAGTGGGCCTACAATGTCGGTACTGACAATGTCCCAGGGTAAACGGTTAGGATATAGCTGCATTTTCCCCGCCGCTTGCTGTTGAGATACCTTGTACCGTTGGCAAGACTCACAGTGACGGACATACTTAGCTACATCTCGGAACATACCTGGCCAATAATAATGATCTAAAATTCTGTTTACGGTTTTGGTGACACCTAAATGTCCGGCGGTAGGTGAATCATGATTTTCATGCAAGATACGGTTTCGGTTCGGTTTGGCAACACAAAGTTTCCACGGATCGGTAACGGTTTCATCTTTTAATGTGTTAGAATGAAAATGACGGTACAAATTATTGTTACGGATGCAATAATCCGGTACGGTATCGGGTCGGTCGGTTACGGCATTAAATTTATTTCGGTACCAAGAGCATTCGGGTAATTCAAGGGCAAAAATCGGTACTTCGGAAGTTTCGGTAGTGTCGTTCTCGGTATGAGGTAAAGGATCACGGGAAAGAGCATCGGCAACACGGTTGAGAACTCCTTTTCGGTACTTGATCTCGAAGTCATACTGCTGCAGGAAAATACTCCATCTTGCTAGACGGCCGGTCGGACTTTTGATTGAATGCAGCCAGCGTAAAGACTGGTGGTCGGATAGTACGGTGAAATGATAGCCTTCCAGGTACGGTCTCATCTTCTCAATTCCCCAGACAATGGCTAAGCATTCTTTCTCGGTAACGGAATAATTTGTCTCGGCGGATGTTAAGGTGCGACTTGCATACGCAATCACTCGGTCATCTCCATCGATTTGCTGTGTGAGAGCTGCGCCAAGTCCGGTGTTGGAAGCATCAGTTTGTAAGACGAACGGTCGGTCGAAATCAGGACAAGACAGTATCGGTGCGTTGGTTAGACGGTTCTTCAGGGTTTCGAAAGCTTGTTCTTGTTCTTCGCCCCAACTCCATTTTTGGTGTTTTCGGAGGAATTTGGTCAGTGGGGATACAATGTTTGAAAAATTCGGGACAAAACGACGGTACCAAGATGCTACCCCAAGAAATCTTCTGACGGCTTTGATGTTGTGCGGAGTCGGTATTTGCTGGATGGCGGCTACTTTGTCCGGATCGGTTTGTAGACCTCCATCACTCACGACGTGGCCCAAATACTTCAGAGACGGACGGCAAAATTGGCATTTTTCAGGATTGATTTTGAGACTAGCCCATCGGAGTCGGTGGAAAACTTCCCTTAAGTTGTCTAAGTGCTCGTGGAACGTTCTTCCCAGCACGATTATATCGTCCAGATAGGCGAACGCTCGGGGTTCCATTTCGGGCCCAATGACACGATCCAAAAGACGCTGGAACGTGGCTGGGGCGGAGTGTAAACCAAACGGCATGACTTTGAACTGGAACAGTCCTCGGCCGGCTATGGTGAAAGCGGTGATGGGTCGGCTAGTTTTGGTCAGCGGTATCTGCCAATACCCTTGTTTTAAATCGATGCTTGAAATGTAACGGGCTTGACGGAGGCGGTCTAAAATCCCATTAATAAACGGAAGAGGATAGGCGTCTTTAACGGTGACTTCATTGACTTTACGGAAGTCGATACAGAACGCATCTTGCCATCTTTCTTTCGGATCATGACAATCGGTGAACTCCATGGACTTTCGGACGGTTCTATGATGTTCTCGGTTAGCATACGGTCGACTTCTTCATTAACGAGGGCTTGCATTCGGGGATTTTGGGGACGGTATCGTTGTTTAATCGGTGTGGGATCTCGGAGTTTGATGTCATGTTCGATTAAGTCGGTGCAGCCATTCAGGGTTTCGAATGGTGGTAATTCGGTTTGAAGAAAATCTTGTAATTCGGTTTCTTCGACGGCGGTTAGCGGGGTAATAACGGAACAGGGAATACATTGTTGAGAAACGGGACTAACTCGAGGAACAAGGAAACTGCCAAGGAATAAATTGCCGGTTTTCATGTTGAAATGGAGTTCGGTTCTGGAGAGAAAATCCATTCCAAGGAGTACTTCATAACCAAGACCTGGGGCATGATGGACTAAATGGGGAATTTCGGTTTCTAGGATGGTGATCGGAGCAATATAAGCGCTATGGATATTAACGGGTTGATTGGTAAAGCTCTTGGCTTGTTTATGTTTCGGCGGTCGGACGGTATCGGCAACTATAGTAGCGATATGTTTGTTAATGAATGAAATGGCTGATCCGGTGTCAATCAAAGCAGTAAACGGGTGGCCATGAATGTGAACTGTAATAAACGGACGGGGGTCGGTACCTTGTATCGCAGCAGCGGAGGGAGAAGTGTCAGCGGAATTTCGGACGGGACGGTTAGGGGGATTACTTTGGGTCTGACACCCACATTCTCGGGACATTACTCCTCGTCTACCACAGCGCGAACAGAATAGCATGGGTTGGTTGCGACACTGAGATCTCCAATGCCCAGTTTGACCACACCTCCAGCAAACTGGAGCCTCATCGGACTCTGCAGAATGACTGGGTGCAGGCGGCCTAGAAGCGGTATTAACAGGGGCGGAAGGCGGTAAATTTCGGGTGGTATTGGGGTTGGGCTGTTCGGATGAACTGCGAGAAGTCCAGTTCCGGCTAGGGGTTAATGATTGTCTCGGAATGGGTGGCGGAGAAACCAACTGCCCTCGGTTTTGAGTGGAAAGTGGTTCGGCAAAACTAACTGACCTATTGGTACGGAGCGGTGGTGGATTATTGGTATTCAAATCGGTACGGTAAGCGATTTCGGTACGGTTTCTTGCAAAATCGGTGCGGTTTACGGAATCTGTACGGTTTCGGTCAAAATAGGTTCGGTTTCGGTAAGAATCGGTACGGTTGGTAGATTCGGTACGGTTCGGTTGATCACCTCCACTAAATGGAACAGTGAATCGGGACGGTTGAGCCTGACGGGCTTCTCGGTACACATCTTCATAATTCTTAACGGCTTGAGTCAGCTCGGTTACGGAACGGCAATCGGTACGGCGGATACATAAGCGGTATTCAGGCAATAAGTTATGGTGTAACCAGTAGAGCTCCTGTTCAGGGGACATACGGCCATGTCGACGGATTAGCGTTTGCAGTTCGGTAATGTAACGGACTGCGGGTTCATTAACTCTTTGACCACGGCGGCTAATTTGTGCCTCAAGGTTAATGTGATAATCAAGGGGGAAATAAAAATTTTGAAAATCGGTGACGAAGTCCAGCCAAGTGCGCCAGCGGAGACGGTTATTTCGGTACCATTGAAGTGCCAAGCCGGTGAATAATTCTGGCAACACAAGAAGTAACTGTTCGCCCGGTATGTTGTAGCGAAGGCTTATTTCATCCAAGCGTTCCAGGAAAGAAATGGGATCGGTATTCCCCCCAAAGCTAACATTCCAATCTCGGGTTTTAATTTTGAATGGGACGGAGGAGGGCTGAATCTGGGGCGGACTCCCAACAGATAGAGCATACGGATTAGATGCTGGCATAGTCCAGACTGGCGGTAACGGTTGGGTTTGTGCAAATCCCTGAGCAGCGGTAGTATAAGAAACAGACGGCGGATAATATGAATGACTCATAATCGGCGGTTGGGTGACAAGGGCGGTGGCGGAAGACGTACTTATCGGGGTAAAAGTAATATTCGGTGGCAACTTTAACGGCTGAGGAGAACGGGTGCCTTCGCGGAGAAAACAGATGTAACGGCGACACAATTCATCGCGGGTGCCTTCGGTATTCAACTTAAATTTATTCAATTCGGCTATTAATTCGGCTTTGCGGAGCTTATAAACCCAGCTGACCCGGACGTCAGTAGCAAAAGTGGCGATAACTGGTTCATCCTCAGGAATAAGTTCGGGATCAGACTCCATGGTGGGATCAAGATCAATAGGTGGAGGCATTTTCAAAAATAAATGGTATCAACACAAGTCAAAATCAAAATCAAGTCACACGCGCGAAAAGAAAAATTCTCAAAGCGCAATAATAGTCATATATAAATACACAGTAATAAAAGAATTGCAATATTTAATTAACAACAACAATTCTTCAAAACGCAATTGTCTTTCCCAGGTTTCGATTATACCATAAACAATCAAATCAATTAATGAAATGGGGATACTAAAAGTTGATAGCAAAAAAAAATTTAAAAAAAAATTTCAAAGTTCAAAAATAAATTTGAAAAATGTTCTAAGTCGGTAAAAATCATAAAAATCTGACCTTACTTCCAGCGGTGCGGTGGTTGTTTTTGGTGTCGGTATGGCCGGTGGCGGTGGTTGTTTCAGCGGAGGTGGTGTTGTACCCTTCAAGTCCCTGCTCTCGGGCGCCAAAAATATATGCGACGAACTTCCCCCTTAGCTCGTGCACGAACGGTATTCTGAATAAAGGAAAGCACAATTATTTCAAGTTCATTTAATTGTCGAACAATAATATAATTGTACAGTTCAATTATTACACCGGGGACGGTCGGTCGGTCACTCGGGCGCCACCAAGACTTAATCTGCACCCCCTAAGTCTTGGGAAAAGGGGCGGTGCGGTCTTCGCGGACGGGGTGGAAAGCCTCCGGGTATCCTCAAGTGGAGAACGGAATAACCAGGGATCGGTCAGGGTTCACCACAAAATGGCGGCGGTCACTTCCGGATAATCTAAAACAAAATATGGCCAACGGCCCGGACGGTAAATTTCCTAAAGGGAATAAAACAATAAATCAATTAGCGGTGTCTAGGGGAAATAAAAGCGGAAAAGCAAGGAGAACAGAATATAATGAAGTTTAGCGGAACGGTGGCAAAAGGTTACGGTTGTGCAAAAAAGGGAAACTCAAAACGGTAGTGAAAAGGAAAGGACAACGGCTTGACTTACGGTTGCTCAAACGGTAAAACGGTAAAACAAAAGGGTTTCGGTGGATTCGGAATGATACGGTTTCGCAAATTAAAGAAATCAAAAGGCGTACTTACAACTCGAAAGTATGAAGCAGAAAAGATCCCTCCCAAAATGAGCATTTTCCTTTTAAAGGAAACCAATTTTGGTGGAAGTGGAACAGGGAATTTCCAAAGCCTCGCTGCATTCGCACCGAGCGGTGTAGAAAATAATTCGGTTTTTAATTAATTGCGGCTCCTGTGATTATCTTAAAAATCTGGGACAACTTGCAAACAATTAGAAAAATTACAGCGCCTCTGTGGACACCTCTCTCGACGGTTTCTGACACGGTTTACTACTGCCCATTAACATGGCATTAATTAACAGCGCTTACCTAATTAAGCGTAATCAAACCTAAGTACTCATCAATCCAATCTGCAACTAGCTCCCTTGGACTTTTTCTTCTCAAACGGCGCTATCGCTTTAACACTCTTATCGCAGCATGCAGGCATACGGACGGGACTGCAAAACTTGTAAACAACTCGATTTGAACTCGTTTTATCCTTGATTTTACTTATTATGGGAATCTAAAACATCTTATAAATAATTAACGGCGCTGAAACCAAAGAATATTAATTGTCCCTCATCTTCGCCAGGAAACATCCTTCGGTGGTTACAAAAATATCGCGGTCTTCTTGCGTAACGAAGCCCAAACCAATCGTTACTATACCGGGTGTTCTTGTAAACGGCAAACTAAATGGGGAAATTCCGGGTGCTTCGTTACACCGTGGTTTTAGCGAATTGACTCGAAAACTGTCAACCTTAAAATGCTCCACCTGCGGGTATGTCCGCTTTTATTAATTTGACAGATTTTTCTGTTAAGTGCTACGGGCAAGACAGATTTTCATTACCTAAACAACTCCAATTTACTCGGTAAAATACGAAACCTCGGATGCAATTAGAAGTGCTAAGCATTACACTACAGGAGAATATTCCGGTATAAATCTTCTGAGAAAGAACCTTATATGTGGTTGAGTACTCTAGAAACGAATTATTCGCTGCGGGGCGGAGTCTTTAGGGTGCGAATTTTCCAGTGTAGCGAGTTTTTTTGGAAACGAGTATTGAGTAGTTGCAAGTTTTCCGGGGCTAATACCTACATCGCACACGGTCAGCACAAAAGTGGTTCGTTAATGATTCTGCCATTTTCGAAATTGCTTATCAGTTCAACGACTGCAAGGGCGTCGGTGTCTTCAGACTAAAATTATAATTAAATTAATAGGAATACAATAGATTAAATTCACCCGAAATAAAAATTGTATTTTGAAACTCTTATTTTTATACCTTTTAAGATATTAAAAAATATCGTGATATTTAATGGAGTAGATTTTAAAGTAATTTTATTTCAAGCACGAAATAAACACGAAACATGACGCAGGCCTAAATTTCAAAGGAACGCTACGTGTAGTGCACGTTTAATTAATTGAAAACTGAAACAAAATTCACAATACTTTCATTGTTGAAGTCAACATTTCACAACGTATATAAAATGAACATAAAAAATTGTATAACTCTTGGTAATTAAAGTCATATATCATGTTTGCTCATTGAAACATAATTTAAATGAAATTCATTATTTTCAGAGTAACCACATCAAGACGACCACTTCCACAAGGGGATCCATATGGAAAACCACCCGTGTAGCCTACCTTCTAAGCGATATGGAATTTTCTTAGTAACATTCCCAATGCAATCATTCTATCGGAAATTTCATTAAGTAATTAATTGGGACAGAAAGCAGTTAATTAAAATGGATCCGTACTTGAACATTAATTTAAACTCGAGCGAAAGCGAAATTGTTAGAAAGAGCAAGGAGGTCGATCCTGAACTCGTTGACAGATACATTTATAATAGAGCAGTGGACGAACCGGCATATACCATTTTAATTATCATGTACAGCATCCTAATATCTGTCGGAGCTTTAGGAAACGCGCTTGTGGTAAGTATCCCTATATGTGCTACTTGTCAGTAATATTTAGAAGCTTTCTCTTGGGAAATTCGCCATAAAATGTGATTTTTAACGGCAGAATTAAAGGCACTCGAAAAATAACTAAAAATGAGCTGCGTGCACGGCGCATTAAAATTGCCCCAAAATGTCGTAACATTTTTTGGTCAATTTCGCTATCGTTCTTTGGGTTGGCCTATGTTTTAAAAGATGTCACCTTAAATTACTAAAATGCGTTCGCATTTCCCGGAAACCATAAATAATGCTCTGCCGGTAATGTACGCATTTCACCTCATTTAATTTGCTCTCTTTTAGAAGTAAGCTATAGGAAGGTACTATAGAACCACGCTCTCTAATCAGCTAATGACAAACTATTAGTAAGGGACTAAAGACTGTAAATGGAACTTCCTTTATAACAATTCAGTATACCCTACTTCTAAAGCTTTAGAGCTTAATCTTACATTCTTTAGATACTTGATACCAATAACGTTAGTAAGCAACGCAAATTTGAATCTTGGAGTACGTTACAAATTAACTAGTAAACTTGCGTCTAGTACGTTCATAGTCGAAAATGATTTATAAATATCAGTCTATATCATAATTAATATTTTAGAAGACATCGTTAGGGTTATTGTAGTAAATAAGCAATTCATTAATACCTAATTCATTTTCACACGAATGAATGGGAGTTTATAAAGTTTATTACGTAAAATCGAGGAATTAGGAAAGTACTTATAACTGGTTCTGGCGCTAATGAAAATGAACATCTGTAGCGTGTCTCTTGCACTTCTGTAGGGTTTATTTGTGATTTTCGTGCTCTAATCGAATCAACGTGTTTACTCTTCTATATATGAGCGACTAGTGTCACTTCTCGGAGGTATTGTAAGTCAATGTAAGAATGAATTACCTAAGGCCGTTTTTTCATGCTACCGTAAACTCTATCTCTCAGTTTCCATGAAAACAATATAATGTATTCGCATAAGTGATTATCTACTGTTTTTAACTGACTCATGAAAAGCCTGCTCTACTGCTTTAGTAAACCGTGAAATGGCGATCTTAAACTCGGGCGTTTCATATAAACGTTACATATTATAAACTTCGAAACTAGCATCCTATAACTGTTTTCAACACTAAAAATCTTGTTTACATTCAGTGATCGAGAAATATTTAGTTTGTACCTACGCAGACCCACAGTGATTGACATTATTTGTGCAGTTCCGCGTTCGAACTGTTATTATTTACTATTTGTGCATGTCACGGTAACTTTTACCTGTCTTAATTTGTAAAACTTAACGCGTATCCTTCGCAAGCCATGATGTTTCTACAAACACAGTTGGAACAACTCCAGCAACAAATCGAAGGCTGTAGCAACAAATTTACCAAATGCAACAACAGCACCAGCAGCGGCTACAGCATGTGCTCAAAGACGAGCAATATGCAAATGAGGTCGAGAATTTGATTACCGATCTTCCTGTTAGCACTACCCCTTCTCAGGTTATCCGTCATCTGCGCTCTCTGGTCAGCAGCGTCACCATTCAAGGCGGTCCTCTCCGCACAATTTGCATGCATCAACTTTCTACCCATGTTCAAGCCATACTGGAATCTTAAATTGGTCAAACCGGCCTTACCACCGACATGGTTCAGAGTTTCTCACTGCTTTCAATTCCCAAGCAGTGTACGCTACTTCTTCGATCACCTATTACATGTGGTACAGATGTATTTTCCCAGCCGGCTGCCCACCTGGAGGAAGGCGCCTCCTTGTTGTCGATCGTAAGTCAAGAAGAAATTTTTAATGGACGCTGGTTCAGACATTGGTTGTTTTTCTCGGGCGTTACTACTGGACCATCATTTCCGAGTTAACTACGAACTACGTGGTACCGACAACTCTACACATGCCGCATGATTTCTCTTAACCTCTGTCTCCTCGGATTTCAACGTGATTTTATTTGGAATTTCGTCGTCGCCGACGTCAGCATTCATTTTGGATTTCTTGGAACACTTCGAACTCCTACCATATTGTCGCCATCGCCATCTTATCAAAGGCATCATTGGCCTCCTCTCCGTTCCTTGTATTCCCCAACTTGGTATCATGGCAATGATTTTCGACTCGCCGAGCCACTGAAACTCTCCCAGGAGTGGCGACTCTAGTTAGTTAATTTTGACCACCGATTCCTTCGTTCTGCGGTCAAGCACCAACGTCTGCAAGGAAAACCTCGCGCAAAATGCTATACTTCTTGCATCCCAATCACGATGCTCAACTCGTCCTCTTCTGTGACGCTTCCATCATGTCAACCGGAGCTGCTCTTCAGTATCGTGTCGACTATTCGTAGCAACCGCTAACCTTTTTTTCCGGAAGTTTACACCGCGTCAAGGTGAGTGCCCAGCTTACTATTGGGAACTCTCACTGTCTAGGCCGCTGTACGACACTTTCGTCACATTTTGGAAGCCCCATTTTCACCGATCAATGAACCACTAACCTCAACGTAGGGATAAGCTACCTCCTGTCCAACAGAATCCTCCAATTTACCATAGATATAGGACAGTTGAATGTCGATGAGTTTTCCAACATTGTTGCTGATGCACTGTGTCTCTCCGAATCTTTATCTGGAGTTCGTGATCCAGTAGTTGATCTTCGTACACTCACTCGTAATCAAGAGGAAGACAATTCTTCGTACACTCACTCGTAATCAAGAGGAAGACAATTCTTCTCGCCAGCAACACATCTTTCAGACTCCAGCTGAACAACGTGCCAGGTTCCCATATTCATTTTTACTGTGACATCATAGAGTGCTCTTCCACTCCACCTGTCGGTCACTATCTCTGTTGTCTGACGGTTGTAGATAAGTATACTAGATAGCCCGAAGGCCTACCCTCTCAATACCATTACCATTGAGGAAGTCCTTGAAACTTTTGTTGGATATCTCGCTTCACCCCCTCCTTACATCACCACCGATCAGGACAATCTGAATGGTCCCTCTTTCTTGTCCCCAAGATTGTTTTCAGCACGGAACAATTCTACACCTTTAGATATCACCCAGAGGCC
>NW_022170596.1:30734720-30737547 GCF_008802855.1 Photinus pyralis | reverse complement strand
TACTACCTTCTTATAATGAATGCAGTATAGATTTAGCTCTGGTTGATTTAAACAACGCCATCTGCGAATTTTACCTGATGCAATGTGGCAGAGATTGCATGTAGAAAATAGTGTAGTTAGTACCTACTTTTCAAAGAAATCAAAGAAGAAAGTACGAGATACTGTTATATACAGGGTGAATTTGTTCAAGTGTTGCAAGGCGATATTTCAACAACGGGGGAACAATTTTAATATATTTTTTCTTTTCTGAATTTTTAGGGGAAGGGGGGCGGTGACTGATATTTAAATGAATTGAGGATATTGCAATTTAAAAAAACTTAATTACTTTTGAGATATCGCCTCGTTTTTGTAATACTTTAACAAACTTGTCCTGGATAGGGTATTTAATGGGCTGGCTTCCCATGCCAATGCAGTTAGTTTTGACTCCTCCGCCTTTGTGGGCAATTTATCACCCTGCAGTGACCCTCCCTCTATCCGCTCATCTGCTCACCAAGGAGTCCGTTGACACTTTGTAGAGAATTGACTTCAGATTCTGCAAATTCCTCGGGCGCCATTTCCTGGTCTGTGAGAAATAGATACTTACAACAGGTACTGTAGGAAAATTTACAAAATGGATCTAGCAGACTGCTTGCTTTTTAAATCAGTAACGAATTAATCAATATCACTAAACTGATCATCTTTTTTAACTTCCAGAGTTTCATACGGCAAGCTGAATCTATGTTAGCATCTCCCACAACACCAACCGACTGCACATCAGGGCTTGCGACGGCAACGCCGGGTGTGATTGGTGCCCAAGAAGTTTACAGAGATCCGAGAACGCGTCGGTTGGCGGAACAAGCGCAGCAGAAATTGCAAACCCCCGTACCCGAAAAGCTGTCGTTTAAAGAGAAAATGAAGATGTTTGCCATGGAGACGGGTGAAAGTGGGACTCCGAGAGATAAAAGTAAAATTTCACGTGCACAAAGAGATATCGATAACATCGGATCTCCTAGTTCAAACCTTGTACATTAAGTAATACTGTTAGCAATAATTAAGCCGTTGCTAGTTTTTCGTATTAAAGAGCACCTTACTGTGGTTATAATTCTAACCGTCCAAGAAATGCTATATAAAGGCACCTTTACATCCTTTGTATCCTCCTATTACTGACAACGATCTGATTTGTTTATACCATGAGCTGACCCTTCTACCGAACTAAATAAGTAGGTAGTGAAGAAGGGTACTGATGAGAAAGGTCAACCTATTAAAAGTAGTGGCTTATGAAGTGATGAATAAAATAGTTGCAGCTTTAGAAGTTTAATGAATGTTTTCTCTGAAGAAGATGTATTATATATTACCCTATTTTTGTCTAACATGTGCATTTATACATATTATATATAAATTATTTTTGTAGACTAGTTACTTATTTCTCATACTTTAGAGCAATATCTGTCACATACTTGAGCTTTATACAACGGACCAATTCAATAGAAATAAAATTTTTTTTAATGAAACGATTAACATTCCTTGTATGTGAAAAGACACAATGTCAGTTGTTTTGTAGATAAAATAAACATGGTCTGATTACTAATGATTACAAAGTGTGACTAAGTGTAAATACTATGTATATTTTCATAGTAGGATTTGGCAAGGAAATGATTTTATCATGAAATTAATTGATTGACAAAATTGTTTTATCTCGTTATTTTATGTATTAGCAATAAAATATTGTAACATATGTTAATAACGTGTTTTATTTAGTTTGGTGAAGTATACTGTTACACCACTTACCCCGATTTCAAGCATGCAATCTTTGGCTGGTCTATTTTAACATTAAACAAAATTATATAAGAATGCACATATTAAAAATTAAAAAGCTTTATTAGCAAATGTTTAACACATTATTTTGAAGGGTGCCATACTTCAAAGGAAAACCAATATAGTGTTGTTGAAAAAAATTCTGATTCAGATTAACGCTCGGCTCAGACGAGATAGCACGAACAGGTCAAGTACAAAACACATCTACGATCAATTCGAGCAAATCAACTCGTAAAATGGTAAATTGCATGTACAGGGTGGGCCATAAATTTTTGCACTTCTGTAAATTTATTATTTATTATCCCTCTCTTGTTCTGGGCCCATAACAGGCTTGCACCCAATTACAGAATGGCTAGCAGTGACTAGCACAGTGATTTTTTTAGAGTTGCCTCTGCCATGAAATAAAAAAGTATACATTGTATTCAAATAATATAACCTATTACTTTCAGCATTACCCATTATTTTTAAATTCGCAAGAATGCAGAAATGCACTGTGGGTATTAAAAAGTAATTGTTGGCTATTTTTCTGCGTCCTCAGTCCTGCGTGGGTACGCTGCGGCGGCGCAGCGTAAGCAAAACATAAAAAATCCCACTATCCATTCATGTATGCATGATACAATAATGATTGATGCAGTCTCCGCCGTGCCTGTGGCCATTGTATTTTTATTCTTATTCACGTTTCGTCGTATTGTCAGTTATTTTGAAAAATTAATATTTATTAAATGTACCTACTGAATTTTCTTAACTTAGGCGTCCCAATAATGTCCGCGTCCTAATGTCCGCGTTCCAATGTCTGTGTCCTAATGTCTGCATGGGTTACCCACCTACTAAGGAAAATCTCACGCCAGTTCCAAAATTTGATTTTGCGCACGCGCAGTGCCAACTTTTTTATTTATAGAAACATTTAAAAATCTGATACATATGCGGTTGGAACGGCAGTTTTAAAATTTAGGTTTGCGCATGCGCAGTTCCAACTTTCTTATTTAGAAAAGCATTGAAATGAAATTCTTCTAATAAACTGAAATTGAAGTAG